>NW_024081084.1:1162769-1424413 GCF_003009895.1 Hyaena hyaena | reverse complement strand
AGAGGGAGTCACAGACGGAAACAGGCTCCAGGCTCTGAGCTGGCAGTCAGCACAGAGCCCGACGCGGGGCTCGAACCCACGAACCGCGAGATCATGACCTAAGCGAAAGTCGGACGCTTAACCGACTAAGCCACCCAGGCGCCCCTGTCCATTCCTTTTAAAAGAGGTGCATCTCATGAAAATAGTCTTGGGAAAAATAAAGTGCAGTCCATATTTAACACAGGAAAAGGAATAACCACATACCCAAGTATTTACAATATTTAATATAACCTGACAGGATAAAGTCTTCTGAAATCCTTAAGTGATCAGTTATGGTTGAACACATCCTTTATCACAAAGATAATTGTATGACTTATTAACCTTCAAAGAAGACAAGTTAGAATAAACTTTACCATTGATGGTCCAAACAGAAGGTTGAAAAGATTAATTGTATAGTTTGTTAGGGAATGTGACATTTAAATACGAACTGAATAATTGCATGATCGTTAAAAGTCACTTCTGATTTGATTTAGTTTAGCTTTAGAAATGTTAACACGTACGCACACACACACACACACACACACACCACAAAACAAGAAGTTTTTTTTTTTTTAACTGAGAAGTCCAAATAAATGCAATATGCTCAAGTAATTGTTGGTGAAAGATGTTACAGCTGAATGCTCAGAGCCTAAGATGATGGCCTCATAGACTCACCTTAAATGAAGGGACCTCTGGTCAACTGATAGAATTTGTGCTATTATCTGCAAACCACTAGCTACCAGAAGGTCACACACTTTTACTGGATCATGCACATAGGTACTCTTCTCCAACTACGTAGGGGAGCAGAACTCCAATTAGGCATTCTCCGAGGAGTATCGATATGAACAATTATTTACCTTTAGTTTCTATCTGGTTGGCCATGTTCTCATTGGATCTTAGAGCAAAAGGGAACTTAAAATCATCTAGATCAGGAGTAATAAATAGCATACACAATGTCTCTTTTTTACTTTTATTTCCCCATGAGAGATATTACTACTTCATGGAAGGTTTTTCCATGAAACAGAATCCACCTCATAATTTCCAGACTACTTAAGGCAGCCCCTTCTAATAAGTTGGTTCTCCAGGTAAAAATCACTTGCCATACCTGATCTAGTCCAGATTTCCATTTCACAGGTAAGGAAGCAGAGACGCAGAACTCATTCACAACTAGTTTAAAGATTCAGCCTCTAATCTTGAAATGGGGCTTTTTCCTATTGAAAATAAATTGATCCATACAAGAAGTAATTTCTTTTTCCAAACCAAAACCTATACATATACATAAAACTACTCAGTACCAAGCTGACAGTTTGCAAGGCTCGCTTCTGTATCATTTCTACTCAACACAAAAGTAATAGACCATTTAGGGAGTTGTCACTGAAACTAGTGCTTTTCATACAGACCAGGTAAAGTTTTCCTAAATACTGGGCAGCATGCTGCTTGTCTTGCAATTAAAAATAAAAAATAAAACACATAGTATATCTAACACAGGCAGAATCTCCCATCCTCAAATTGTCTGGTCTGTCCCTGAAATAATGTGAAAGCAGGGTGCCATGATTTGTAAAGTGCCCTGAGGGAAGATGCCGCCTAAAGGTGATCACTTTGCCATTTCTGTTTGGCCTTGTTTAAGTCAGTGAGACTTGTATTTGTCTTTCTCTGAGGCTTAGTGTGGAGAACAAGGCAATCACCAGAATTTAAAAATAACACAATGTAGAACCATTGCCCCTAAGCCCATAACAGGTGATATTCTGCAGAGAGCAGTCCTGGGTGCATTTAACATCTCTGTGTGTGACTGATTACGAGCTGGAGAGTAGTCATTAAATTTGCCAAGTACATCATATCATCAGGATGGGTGAGCGCCTTGGAAGACAGGATTAGAATTAAAAGTGACCTTGACAGTTAGAAAAATGATTACAAGCAAATGAAATTGAGTTCCCTAGAATCAACCTTGTAGCAACATACTAAAAAGACCACAGACTGCACAAATTCAAGTTTGAAATGGATGAGTTGAGCAGATGCTAGTTGTTGCCTAGTGAGCCAAAAGCTGTATGTACTTTGGTCAGCATTGTTTTGGTGATTAGAAATGTAGCCTAATTCCAGACTGTATAATTAAAAAGCAGAGTAATATGTACCACATAAAATGTATAATCTAATATTTGACTAAGTATAGTATATACTTTTGTTAATGAATTAATGAAAATGTAGATTCATAATTAAGTAACATTTTGAAATTAATTTATGAGGTACATAAATTAAGAAACTCTAGGAAACTCTGGAAAAGAAGCAAAAACCTAGGATGGAAATAATTACATGGAAAATAGAAAAGTTAGGAAATGTTAATAAAAGGATTTAGAAATGCTTAATATATAAAGCTGTCCAATGTTTAAGGAAAGATGTAGAGAAAATGTTATATAACATCATGAAGAATGTAGACCATAAATAAAGACAGAAGATCTTGAATGTTAAAAGTCTGCTTTGATTTGGGAACATTATTTCGTAGAGAGTGTTGATCTAGGCTGTTAACAGATTTGCTTGGATGCAAAAAATACAAAAGAATTAGGATGCTGTGATCTTGTAAGGGCCTAATATTATGTGGAGTATTGATTGCTGTCCCTGAAGAAATGCTAGTTTATGATAACTGTTTGAGTCATATAACCTTTCATGATCAGTGAAGTCGTGAACAAAGTTACTGCTTTAACTTTTGGGAAATTATGAAATTCTCTCAAAACCCTTTAATAAAATATTTAATATTATTTGATATATAAAATCACAAAGAATATGCTGATACCACACAATATCCCTATTGTGTAAGGCAGGAAAGACTGGTATGGGAACTTATGTTATCTGTGAAACTTTAATGCTAGAAAGGACTTTTGACCTAATCCAATCAATCATTTCATTTGGCATGTTTAATCATAATAACACCTTTAATAATTATAAATCCTTGAAGTGATAACCACCCAGTGCTTTTCAGTTTGCAGTAACAGTTTTTTAAATTAACCAAATCACTCAGTAAAGGAACTTTAAAATTGGTTTAAATGCACATAAAATATTTAGCCTATATGGTGTTTTATAGCTTTTACTACGGTATTAAAATATTGCATTTTTTAAATACGTAGGGAAATATTTGATTCTCCTCCCCCTTTTTCGCCACATGTAATACTGACAGAATTTTAACAGTTTTAAAAGACTATGCATTTGGGTATCTATAGCTTATATTGGCATTTTACACTCTTCAGACGAATCTTTGCATAATTTATGTGATTTTTCTCACTGTGTTCTTAATTTGCAACAAAATGCCACTTGTTTTTTTTTTTTTTTTTTGGTGAGATTTCACCTCTGTTGTTATATCCTTACCTTATAAACAAAGAAAGCTGTATGGCAACCTCCACATGAATGTCACAGGTGTTCTAAAGGAATTCTCCAAAGTGTCTTCAGCACACAGCTAGATTTTACATAGTTTAACTTGTGTGTACAGTGTTGGTTCCAGCAACATCTTATTTACCATGAAAGAGATGTTGGTATCTCTAGTATCGGCTGTGTGTAAGCCATGGTAGTAAGAAGAGAGAAAGAGTGAAGGAGTGAACACTGGTACCGGTAAACAAACAGGCTGAAGATTGGTTAGAAATATTGAGACTTCAGAGTAGGAATGTTCTCTAGGAAATAGTGCACAGGTGGAAAGCTAACATAGATTTTGCAGTTTACATATCTGATACAATGAGTATCCAAACATGTTCCCATTTCTGATAGCAGGAAAATAATGGAGTTTCCAGAGTGTTCTTTTGGTACTGCTGCATTCTCTTTCCCTTGGCCTCACCTCAATACCCATGCCCAGTAAGAAACCTTGCTTTGGTTGATGACCAGTGACATAGGAGAGGGGAGGGGGAGGAGGAGGGAGAGAGAGAGGGAGTGAGAGAGAGGAATTGATAAAGACTAAAAGTGGTTGAAGTAATTTCATGAAGACTGTGGTTCCAAGAGGAATGTTCACTGGTTATAAACTAACATATCTATTAAACAAGAAATGGTATTCTGAAGGACAGCAATGGGGATGGTTTCCCTCCCACCCCGAATTCTTAAGGACTTTGCTAAAATTATAAGTCTAATTTGGAATATGATGAGGTATGCTATGCAACCAGAGAAAACTGCCGCTAGATGAAAGAAGACCTGAACCCAAAAGGTCATGGAAGACAGGACTCTGCCCAAAATGATGCTACTAAAGCCATAGTCCTTCCTTCATTCTTTGTACATAAGATTAGCCAGCCAAGTGCAAATGCAAGGGTAAGACAGGAAAGATAGCACTAGAATGATCTTTTGCAACATTTGAATGAAAGTGTGCAGTATCTGGGTTCTTTTCCTTGGATCCGTTGACTCAATAAATACATAAATTGGTCTCTTCTGAAGATAATTTGATTCAACTCTCTTTCCTTGGTTATGAGATTGAGTATTTGACAAGTATTTTTAGAAACAGAATTGTAGAGAAATCATCTTCATTCTCATTTAGAAATGAGAACTCTGCAAGCTGAGAAATGTCAAGTAGACATACAGCCCTATTGTTGTTGTTATTAGTTATCAAGACTGAAGATTCTGCCTGATATCAGGGAAAATCATATTATCACAGGTGAGAAGTGGCACTTCTTATCCCTGTCCAACCTATTCCAACTTAAATAACCAAAGAACAATATTGAAGATGGCATTTCAGAATTGAACACCTTTTCTGGAAACAACAAAAAAGTCTTTGCTTCCAGTGCTATATTGGGTCAAATTTTTTGAGATTGCATTAGACTAGACTAAGATTGACTACACTACAGTGTGCATTTAGAAATGTTTAACATCACTACTGTCAAAGTGAGCGCCTCTCCCACAATACAAAATACCTGTCAGTTCTGTCTTCTTACATTATTATCCCCATTTACTAAAGAGGCAAAACGAAGCTATTTGGTTGAAGCAAATCAAATTCTTAAATATAATTGCCAAGGATCAGCAAATTAAGGTCCAGGGGCCAAATGCAGCCTGGAGCCTACTTTTTATATGACTCTGGAACTAAAACTGATTTTTACACTTATTTTTTAAAAATAGGAATGACATAGAACTTGTTTGACCCACAAAACCTAAAACATTTTCTATTTTATGACCTCTACAGGGCCATTAATAATATACAGGCACACCTCATTTTATTGTGCTTTGCAGATACTGTGTGTTTTTACAAATTGAACCCTGCATCGGGCAAGTCTGTCAGTGCATTTTTTTTTTTTTTTTTACCAGCAACATTTGCTCATTTCATGGCCCTGTGTCACATTTTAATAATTGAGCAATATTTCAAACTTTTTCATTATTACTATATTTGTTATGGTGATATGTGATCAGTAATCTTTTCTGTTATAACTGTTTGGTGTCACTATGAGTCATGCACATATAAGATGCCAAACTGAATCGATAAATGTGTGTATTTTGGCTGCTCTACTGACCAGCAATTCCCTCTTCTCCCTATTCCTTGAGATACAACAATATTGAAATTAAGTCAGCTAATAATTCTCAAATGACCTCTAAGTGTTCAAATGAAAAGAAGCATCACATGTGCCTCACTTAAAATCAAAAGCTAGAAATTTTAAGTTTAGTGAGTAAGGCATGTTCAAAGCCAAGACTAGACCTTTTGCATCAAATAGCCAAGATGTGAATGCAAAGGGAAAACATTTGAAGGAATTCAGAATGCCACTCCAGTCAACACACAAATATTAAGAAAGTGAAATGTCATTATTGCTGATGTGGAGAATTTTTTACTGGTGTGGTTAGAAGATCAAACCAATGACAACATTCTCCTAGGCCAAAGCCTAATCCAGAGAAAGGCCATAATTTCATCCAGTTCTTGGAAGGCTGAGAAAAGAGAGGAAATTGCAGGAAGTAGTTTGAAGCTAGCAGAGGCTGGTTCTTGAGGTTTAAATGAAGAAGACGTCTCTATGAAGCAGCAAATGCTGATACAAAAGCTGCAGGAAATTATCCTAGATCTAGCTGTGGTAATTAAAGAAGGTGGCTACACTAAACAGATTTCCAATGTAGACAAATCAGCCTTCTGTTGGAAAAGGAGGCCACCTAAGACTTTCATAGCTAGAAAGGAGAAGTCAAGACTTGGCTTCAAAGCTTCAAAGGACAAACCTACTCTATCTTAAGGGGCTAATACAGCTGGTGATTTGAAGTTGAAGCCAATGCTCATGTAGCATTCTGAAAATCCTAGCACTCTTAAGGATTTTACTAAGTCTGCCCTACAGTACAGTAAACAAAATGGTTTACTGAATATTTTAAGCCCACTGTTGAGACCTACTGCTCAGGAGAAAAAGATTCCTCTCAAAATATTACTGCCCGTTATCAATGCATGTGGTCACCCAAGAGCTCTGATGGTATACAATGAGATTAATGTTGCATTAACATTAACAATGAGATTAATGATTAACATTCATATTGCAGCTCAAATATCAAGAAGTTATTTCCATTTTCAAGTCTTATTATTTAAGAAAAACTTTTCATAAGTCTATAGCTGCTAGAGATAGTGATTGTTCTACTGGATCTGGACAAAGTAAATTGAAAAACTTTTGGAAAGAATTAATCATTCTAGATGTCATTAAGATTATGGGAAGAGGCCAACATATCAACATTAAGAAGAGTTCGGAAGAAGTTGATTCCAGCCCTCATGGAGGACTTCGAGGGTTCTACACATCAGTGGAGAAAGTAACTGCAGATGTGGTAGAAACAGCAAGAGAACTAGAATTAGAAGAGCCTGAAGATGGGACTGAATTGCTATTGTCTTATAAACTTGAATGGATGAGGAGTTGTTTCTCATCATTGGACAGAGAAAGTTATTTCTACTCCCTGTGAAGATACTGAGAAGATGTTGAAATGACAACAAATGCCTTACAGCATGACGTAAACTTAACTGAGAAAACGGCAGCAACGTTTGAGAGGACTGACTCCAATCTTGAAAAAAAGTGCTACTATGGGTAAAATGCCATGAAACAGCATCACATGCTACCAGAGGAATCATATTGTGAAAGGAAGACTCAGTCAATGCAACAAACTCATTGTTGTTTTAATTCAAGAAGCCACCACAGCCACCCCAACCCTCAGCAACCACCACCCTCATCAGTCCGCAGCCATCAACATCAAGGCATGAAAATCCACCAGCAAAAAGGTTGTGACCCACTGAAAGTCAGATGATTGTTAGTATATTTTAGCAATAAAGTATTTTTAAATTAAGGTGTGCACATTGCTTTGTATAGTATCATGTAAGCATAACTTTTATATACACTGGGAAACCAAAAAGCTCATCGGACTCACTCTATTGTGATATTCCCCGTATTGCAGTGGTCTGGAACTGAACCCACTATATCTCTACAGTACGCTTGTGGTTCCTTTAAATGTAACTTAAGTGGGCGATTTTTAGTAAAATAAATGATTTGGATAAAAATGGAATGTTTCTATCTAAACCTAAAAAATAGAAATAGGATGCAGACACTCATTTCATTTGCAAAATACTATAATATGCTTCTGAGGTAGAGTTAGTTGATGGAATGTCAAAAATACATTAGTATTTTGATATCAAGAAGAAAGAAGCTTTTCTATTTGTAAACTTGGCAAGCTGCAAAGATAAATAAATTGATTAGGCAAACCTTTGCCAGTACAGTCAATAAATACGAGTCATAAAATAAAAGCCATATATATCTGACTTTTAATAAACTATACACATAGTTTATTAACATCGTTATAAGAACACAGATAAACAAAGAGAGTAGTGTTAAATTATCCAGTAAGTTAGTAAAGGCTCTGAGGGTCACTGCAAGGAGAGATTGTCGGCATTTGCTACAGCCGATTTTTGCAGCTTGCATCTCACCATATTGAGCCAGATCACCTAAGTCTTGACACTTTTCCTGCTGTTAAATTTCCAAGCCTTCCTATTACCCTCAACAAAGAGTACATATTCCCAAAGTACTCCAGGTTTTGTGGGAAGAAGAGCCATGGAGAAGACCTCATAAAACCAGTATTCTCACAGTATTTCCATTGCCCGCGGCCTCCGCCCCCGTGATGTGCCTGGGGACTGTAATTTACTAGCCTGGACTCTCTGATACTTAGCAACATCCTCCCTGCCGCTGTCGGCTTCCACCTCTTTCCACGCTGATGTACTTAGAAAAGCATCAGCCTCTTTGCCTTAATATAACTCTAGCGCTGATTGCAGATGGTGGGTGAAACCTTTGTCTATCAGGAGACTAGGAATAGATCAGGAAACTCAGCACAACTCTGAATTAAGTAACCTTTCAGCTGTGGGAAACTTGAATCACCCTACCAACCTTGCACACTATTCTTAACTGTTTGTCAGTGTTTTTGTTAAATGGAAAAGGATAAGACTGCTTTCTCTCTCAGTCTCTCTCTCTCTCTCAATCCCCTCCCTTCTCTATCACCCTCTCTCTCTCTCTCTCTCTCTCTGGGTTAACTTAGTAGAGGAAAACACAAAAAGTGTACTGAAATCCATTGATTTTTGTGTTGCACTTGTTTGTTCCATTCCTTCAAAATTTACAAGGCTTTCAACAAGTTTCTCAGAGAGTTAACTCATTCCTTGTCACCAGTTGCCTTAGAACCCTGCGACTAGGAGTGTGATCTGTGACAGGAAGAGAAAGGAGCTCTAACAGGAATAACAGGGTTATCAACAGGTGTGTTGATTCTTAATTAAATGGAAAAGAAACTATTAACAATGAGGGTTTACATTTCAAAAATTAAAATTAAAATTCTTTGCTACTTCTATAGTATGAAAAAATGGCTAAGCCACACTTTAGGGTAAAAACATGTATCAATTTTATGGGACAGATACCTACAGTTAACCATTTTTTGACATAGAGACGTGCCAAAACAATGAGACGTAAGTCACTTGATGACTCACTGAGAGTTAACTGTCCAGCCACTTACCAGCAGCTGCATGTGGGTTAGTTCATTGCAGCACTATGAAGACTGACAATTTTCTTTCATGCCATGTATGGTTTCTCTTTTGCTTTTCATGTCTTCCACAAAGTATGTATAGCTGTTTCATTCCAGGGGAAAAATCACTTTTGTAGAGGTGGAATTCTGAAATGGGAACAGTTAGAAGTGACTCGAGTTTATTCATTCATTTTAATAAATAGCCATTGAGCTCTTGTTATATGCTTGTAACATGCTGGATAGGGTATTAAGGTTTGTTAAGACCTGTGTGATGGAGGATCCTTGTTTTGTTGAGATCATAGCCTCGTGTGAAAAGACAGACCAAAAATTAACAATACAAGTAAGTGTGTAATTTCAGATAATGTGATATAGCTAATAAATTGAGTGATAGATAAAGAAAATAACCTTGTTGGGGAAGATGGAATGGTTGTTCTAGGAAAAGATGATAGTCTGAGCCCTAAAGGGGGAAATGGAGCCGGCCTTGATTGAAGAGCTGGGGGAAATGTATTCAATGGAGAGGGAACAACACAAGCTTATGAGTGGGAGTTGGGGTTGGGTATGTGTTAGCAACAGAAAACTTACTGAGACTGAAAGAATTACTGAGCATGGGAATGGCTGAGATGAGGTCAAATGGTAGGTAAAGAACAGATGGCGGCCCATATAGGCTGAGGCCTGGAGTTTGAATTTGATTATTGGTTGATTGTGAAGCCATCGAAGGGCTTTAACAATGTGCTGTGATTTACATATTTAAAAAATTACTCTGGCAAATGTGTAAGGAAAATAAGTTTTAGGGAGGGAAGAGTAGAAGTAGGAATATTACAGTTATCCAGGCTACAGAGTAATAGTAATGGAAAAGGAGATTAATGGATGTGTTTAGTATAGTATATATATATATATATATATATATATATATATATATATTTTTTTTTAATATAATCTAGAAGATGGGTTGTTGATAGATCAGACAGATAACTTTGTGCTGATCATTTGGGTGCTACTGAAAGAATAAAAATGGACTCTAGAGTGTTTGCCTTGAGCACAAGGAAGGCTAGAGAATACAGCTTTCCATTTGTCTTCCTTTGCTATTTTTCTGGATAAAACTCACGTGATATGCTTCTCTGTCACTTTCTAGTCCAAGTGAGACTAGGCATTGCTCCATCAAGATCCCCATGACTCTAGTCTATTTCCTATGTTAGAGGTCCAAGATGAACTCTGATGCATTTTCTGTGTTTGTCAATCCAATTGCAGTTTTTAAAATATTTACCTTACCTCTTTCCTGTTTTCAGCGATAGCACTTGCCAGAACTTCAGGAGGTATAACTCTCCCCTACTCCAATGCACTAAGATAAATGTTTAGTACAATATGTCCTTTTTCCTGCCACACTCTGGTTGGGAACTTTAGAAATTTCTTTGATGTAGGTGGAACAAAATTATTTTCAAGTGCATTTCTGCATGAAAGAGTCAAAAAGTCAATTTTTCTCTGGTTACTTCCATGTTCCGAAGTTGAATATTTCCTTTCCCTTTTCTATCCCCCACTACCATTCAAAGTCCATCTGCGGTTTTATCACTTAACTAAGGCCTTCTGCATTGAATAAGCTAATCTAGCTTTCCACATCACATGCATGTTTTTCCTGTTTATTTTGCATTTTATTTCCCTCCATTCATTCCTCAGTGTATTAGTTCTTGCCTTAATGTACAAATACTTTAACAACATAACGCATGTTTAATGGATTGTGTGTGCGCATGGATACGCCACTGCTCAGTAATAGGGGTAATAGCAGTAATGATGCTTTATGCCTTATCCTTACTTGTTATCTTTTGTTTCAAAAGCCACCCTAATATGAAATCTGAAGATTTAGTTTCTTCTCATGTTAAATTCATGGTTTTAAAACTTATTTTATCAGTAAAACTGTTTCTCAGGTAGAATCTTGTGTGAAGCCCCAACCCCAAGTATGTAAAGGAGACCAGAGGAGAGCTGCTCTGCTAAAAGAGGAAAATGAGCCACCCTTCCTGTCTCTTGTGTGCACCTTGTGGTTATTCTTGAGACATTTATCCATATGAAGTCTTGTGCTCTACTAAATGCAATCTGAAGCACCAGTGCTAAAATAAATTATCCTAGATCTGTTTTTTAAAATGTCATATTTGGGACCTTTCTTGCTTGTTCTACTTGTTATGACTTTAAGTCACTAGTGGTGCTGCTGATGCATGTCACACGTGCACACATATACATGCAAACACACACACATACACACACCTCTCAATCCTAGGATCATATATCCAACCTACCAAGATGAATATTCTGTTCTCTGCTTCATGATAAACATTGAAGAGATCACCTTACTCAGAAGTAGAGTTTTATTTAATATATAATGAGGCCATATTTCTGGAGCCTTCCCACCACTTTCCCAATTCATGCAGTTTAATTAAGGCTTCCCCTGGGAATTGTTTGGCCCACAAAATTGTTGGGTGTCGTGGCCACATTATCGTTCTCCACCCAGAATACGTGTTTCATTTACTTTAGCTTTGTGAGGTGAACAGAGATGAAATCTTTAGTAAGGTTGAAGCCTGAAGAACTGAGACCACATTTAATGAGCCAAATTAACTCTCCAGATTATTTTCCTAATATTTATTTATTTGTTTTGATAGAGAGAGAGAGGAAGGGCACAAGCAGGGGTGGGGCAGGGAGAAAGAGAGGGAGAGAATCCCAAGTAGGCCTGTGCTGACAATGCCCTGTGTTGGGCTTGATCTCACAGATCACGAGATCATGAACTGAACCAAAATCAAGAGCCAGTTACTCAGCTGGCTTAGCTACCCAGGCTCCTCTCTATCTGACAAACACACAATTTCTGTTCTTGGGAGTGTATGGAAAAGACCATAATGGTAGTAACATACTAACTAACTAATTAATTAATTGTTCCAAATTGATAAACTTTAGATCTGCTTCATATTCAGTATGATAATGAAGTTACCAGGATCTATATCAAACAGGCTACTTACTGAATAAACCATAAAAATATAGTGTCTTTTTTTTAAGAAAAAATACAATTAAATTTAGATTTATGCTGTTTCTTAATTTTTGCCTCTAACTTTTCTTCCAAAAGACATTTATCATAATTTGGGCAACATTCAGAGGTGAGGTTAGGAATTGAATCATCATTACCAGTGCTCCTCTTCATATGCTGGTATTTAGTTGTGTGCATTCTGTGGTCTTTTAATAGTTTCTAAGGTGCAGAAACAGTGGGAGAAAGAAGGGACCATTCACCACAGTGCAAAAAGGGATATACTTTTTTATTTGCTACTTATCATCATACATGCTAATGTTTTTTCTGGACAAAGTTGGGAAAGGGGAATAATATAAGCCAAAATAGACACACGAGAGCACAGAGAGGGTATGGATGACATAGCATATGTGCATGTATAACTAAAAATAAAAGTATTTTTGCTGCTGCTTCTACTGTCTTATACTTTAAAAAATTCTAAGTGCTATAAGGGCAAAGGTCTAACAGTAAAGCTGATATTAAAAACAATATAAGCCATTTTTAACATGGGTTCTGTATTAGGTTTTTCATGTCAAGCTCATGAAATTCCAGGAAGTTGTGAGTACATATCATATATAGTAAAAGGAGGTAAATATATAGAAGTAAAGGTAACACTGTTACAATTTTGTTTGGGTTTTCCACTTCAATGACAATTTTCCAGAAAAATTCTATCTGGACCTTAAATATCTCTCAACTAAAAAACTGATGTAATCAAAGTGAAGCCCATACAAATTCCTCCATTGGGACTGGCATATCACTCAAAAATATGAAGTAAATAGCATAATAAACAAGCAGAAATGTAAATACATGAATTATAGGCAAAAATTTATAGCTATACCGTGATAGTGTTCATGTATATGAATTCATTTCATGCCAACTGTTAGTTCTGCTTGCAAGTAACATTTAAGCAGTGATTTGAGATGGAAGAACATGAATCTACCTCTTCCACGGGAAAACTATGTGTATACTTTATGAGTCAATGTTTACATTAGACATGCAGTCTTGACTCAATGTGCTTGTGATGATAATGGAAGTATACAGAAGTAGGCATAGTATAGATGACTCAATAAATAAAGTTGATAAAATGTTTCTTATTTTTATTTTAAAATTTTAATGGGTTTTTATGACATGTAAAAATTACTTGTATTAAGAAATCCACATATATCACTCTATTCTAATTTCGAATTAACTTTCAACTTTCCTATTAACTTCAAAGCCCACTTTCTATATCTAGGGGGAAAAATAAAACAGGGAAAAAAAAGCCATTATCATTACATCAGTTATTTACATCATTAGATATTTAGGAATTTCAAAATACATTAAATTTAGTGGCTTAAAGGAAAACCCATTTATTCTCTCATAATTCTGGAATTTGGGCCCTGGACTCACCAGGCATCCCTCACAGAGTTACAGTCATCAGATCAGCTGACAGAGGAGAACATTTCAGGTGGCTCCCAGTCTGAGGCCTAACAGGCCTGAAGCCTCAGCTGGGCTGGCTGGACCTTGTCTTCATGCGGTCCTTACTGCTAAGCTCCTTCAGGGCCTGGTGCTCTCAAAGATCCCAAAAGGAAAAACAGGAGCTAGAAAGCCTTTGTTTTGAAGGCAAGTCGCAAGGTCAGGCTAGGTTTGAGGGGTGAAGAAAGAAAGACCCTGCACCCCTTGATGGGCACCTTGCAAATGGGCACACAAATAAGGACAGGAGGAATTTAAAGCCATATTTTTCAATCTACCACAATCATCAAATTAAAAGATGAATAATACTTGGATGAAATTATAATAATCCAATCATGAAGACAGGAAGAAAATCCTGAAAATTGAAAATTTAATTTGAAAATAAAAGTTTTTATTGTGTAAAAAAATCTATTTTCATTTCTGACCAACTTTTTAAACTATTCCATGACTCTGGAATAGAGTTCTGAGACTTTATGAATTCACACATTTGTTACATTTTGCCAAAATACATACTGTTCCTTTCATTTAAAGAAGTATAAGTAAGACTTGTCGCCATAAACAATTCAAGCACAATTATAATTTGCTTAATACTAATCTAATAACATTTCTGAAAATCTTACTTTAAGTTTGGGTCAGTGAGATATGACACAGAAAATTGTTCATTATTTGATCTTTCATCAAGTTCTGTCTTTTTCATTTCATCATTTATATAGTTATGTCCATTTATATTAGAGACTATTATTCAGTTATATATTAGAAGATATTTTAGAAATGCTTTGATTTGTATTTCCCTGATGATGAGTGATGTTGAGCATCATTTCATGTGTCTGTTGGCCATCTAGATGTCTTCTTTGGAGAAGTGTCTGTTCATGTCTTTAGCCCATTTCTTCACTGGATTATTTGTTTTTTGGGTGTTGAATTTGATAAGTTCTTTATAGAATTTGGATACTAACCCTTTGTCTGATATGTCATTTGCAAATATCTTCTCCCATTACGTCAGTTGCCTTTTAGTTTTGCTGATTGTTTCCTTCTCTGTGCAGAAGCTTTTTATTTTGATGAGGTCCCAATAGTTCATTTTTGCTTTTTTTCCCCCTTGCCTCTGGAGACGTGCTAAGTAGGAAGTTGCTGCGGCCAAGGTCAAAGAAATTCTTGCTTGCTTTCTCCTCAAGGATTTTGATGGCTTCCTGTCTTACATCTAGGTCTTTTATTTTGAGTTTAGTTTTGTGTATAGTGTAAGAAAGTGATACAGGTTCATTTTTCTGAAATGTGATCCAGATTCATGTCACCGTCCAGTTTTCCCAGCACCACTTGCTGAAGCAGCTGTCATTATTCCACTGAATATTCTTTCCTGTTTTGTCAAAAGTGAGTTGGCCCATTTCTGGGTTCTTTATTCTGTTCCATTGATCTAAGAGTCTGTCTTGTGTCAGTACCATACTATCTTGATGATTATAGTTTTATAATACATCTTGAAGTCCAGGATTGTGATGCCTCCTGCTTTGGTTTTCTTTTTCAAGATTGCTTGGCTATTTGGGAACTTTTCCAGTTCCATACAAATTTTAGGACTATTTGTTCTAGCTCTGTGGAGAATGCTGATTTATTCTGATAGAGATTGCATTGAATATGGAGATTGCTTTGGTTAGTATTGACATTTTAACACTATTTGTTCTTCCTATGCAGGAGCATTCCTGACCTTAGAGGGAAAGTCCTCAGTTCTTCCCCATTGAAGATGATATTAGTGTTGGGTCTTTCACATATGACTTTTATGATCTCGAAGTATGATCCTTTTATCCCTACTTCCTTAAGGGTTTTTATCAAGAAAGGATGCTGCATTCTATAAAATGCTTTCTCTGCATCTATTGAGAGGATCATGTGGTCCTTATCCTTTCTTTTATTGATGTGATGAGTCACATTGATTGTTTTGCATCAAAACCACAATGAGATACCACCTCACACCCATCAGAATGGCTAACATTAACAAGTCAGGCAACAAAAAATGTTGGCAAGGATGCTGAGAAGAAAGAGGATCTCTTTTGCACTGCTGGTGGAAATGCAAACTGGTGCAGCCACTCTGGAAAACAGTATAGAGGTTTCCCAAAAAGTTAAAAATAGAACTACCCTCTAATCCAGCAATTGCACTACTAGGTATTTATCTAAGGGATACAGGTATGCCCTTTCAAAGGGACACATGCACCCCAATGTTTAGAGCAGCACTATCAACAATAGCCAAGTATGGAAAGAGCCCAAATGTCCACCGATGGATGAATCCATAAAGAAGATATGTTTTATATATATATAAATTATTATGAATAATAATTATTTACAATATTATAAATATAAAATTATTTATAAGTTATTATAAATAATATTTTATTATATATAATGGAGTATTACTTGACAATCGAAAAAATGAAATCTTGCCGTTTGCAACTACATGGATGGAACTAGAAGGTATTATGCTAAGCAGAATTAGTCAGAGAAAGACAAATATCATATGACTTCACTCATACGAGGATTTTAAGATACAAAATAGATGATCATAAGGGAAGGGAAGCAAAAATAATATAAAAACAGGGAGAGAGATAAAAACATAAGATACTCTTAAATATGGAGAACAAACAGAGGGTTACTGGAGGAGTTGGGGGAGAGGGATGGGCTAAATGCATAAGGGGCATTAAGGAATCTACTCCTGAAATCATTGTTGCCTTATATGCTAACTTGGATGTAAATTTAAAAACAATAAATTAAATAATAAAAAAATGCTTTTTTACTCATTATCAAAAGATCAATTTAAAATTAATTTTACTCCAAAATCTAAGAATTATTAGAATAAAAATTTATACATATTAGATGAATCCAAGTTTGGAAAAAGTAAAGTTTTATATATTAGTTTTTATTTTTTAACTTCTTGTTTTTTAATTTTTAATGTTTATTTTTGAGAGAGAGAGAGAGGGGGAGGGACAGAGAGAGAGAGGGAGACGGAGAATCCAAAGCAGGCTCCAGGCTCTGAGCTGTCAGCACCGAGCCTGACATGGGGCTCAAACCCACAAGCTGTGAGATCATGACCTGAGCTGAAGTCGGGCACTTAAATGACTGAGCCACCCAGGCACCCCTATTTTTTTTTTTTAATATTTTTATTTATTGCTAGGAGAGAGAGACAGCGTGAACAGGGGAGAGTCAGAGAGAGAGGGAGTCACAGACTGAAACAGGCTCCAGGCTCCGAGCTGGCAGTCAGCAGAGCCCAACGCGGGGCTCGAACCCACGAACCGCGCAGGCACCCCTATTTTTTTAAGTTCTTTTAATATTTATTTATTTTTGAGAGACAAAGAGTGAGACAGAGCATGAGTGGGGAAGGGCCATAGTGAGAGGGAGACACAGAACCTGAAGCAGGCTCCAGGCTCTGAGCTGTCAGCACAGAGCCCAATGCGGGGCTCAAACTCAGGAACTATGAGATCATGACCTGAGCTGAAGTCAGATGTGCAACTGACTGAGCCACCCAGACGTCCCATATAGATTACATTTTTAAAGGCTGTATATGTTTCTTTTTACTATATTTTATTAAGCAGGGACAATTACTCAACTGATGCTTTATGCACAGAAATTTACTAACCAGGGGGCAGAACTGAGACTATGAGATACAATGATGAAACTCCCAGCACATCTCTTTCTACAAAGCACTTTCACAGACATTCGTATTCTCAGTAAACCCTACAGTGCTCAATGAGATCACTAGAGGCCTTGTTGAACAGATCAAGCAACAGGTGATGAATTAGAGAAAGTGAGTTGCTCAGCGCTAAACAGAAAATTAAAATGGGACATAATTGGGGCCATTGGCTTTGTTCTCAACTTGTTTCTTCTTTCTTTCTATTGGGAGCAAATTGAAAACAAAATTGGTCGACAAAAACTTAATTTTGCAATAATATCTATTTGTCAGTTCATAAGCACTGAAAAATGCAGAGGTTCTGATATAACACCATGTGATCTTAAGGTCTAGATTTCTGAGCTATATAGGTTTTTCATGAGGCAAGGTGCGTGAAGACCAAAGGATAGGTTCTAGCACATGGTAGTTTCTCAAATACTTTCACTCCCACCTTCAGTAGTTCCAGGATTTAGAACACAAGATCAACTCTGACTGCTTTGTAACTAACTCTTCTAGGCATTTCAAAAGCTAAAAAGGTGGTATCTGGCTTTCAAAGATGTTATATCTTGGCTCATATCTCAAACTAGGGTCTGAGGCTCTTGAAAGTCCAAGGGCATAATCTGGGAGCTTAGCAAATGCTCTAGAATTAGTTTAACCATTCTGAAATTGCTAATAAGAAACCAATGGAGATGAACTTAGTGCGTACGTGATATTTCCCATGAAAACTAGAAGATTTTACATTGTGCTGTGTGAAAGGTTTTACAGAATGTGAAATAAATCATTGCACAGCATACTGTAGTAGAGGCCTATCCACTTGGATCTAAAATTCTGAATGCAGTAAGTTCTAAAATTAAAAAAAAGCAATGCAAATGCTATTGACTCATTTGGTAGCAAACTTGACCTGTATGGACATGAGGCTGTTTATAGTTTTTATATCTTTTACTGTGAATATGTGTGTATTTATAAATTATGAGGCAAAGATATTAATATGCTTGTGTATTGGGTACTATCCCTTTCTAAACTCTGAAAGATTTTGAATTCTGAAATAGTTCTTGCCCTGTTGGTTTCAAAGGACAGATTGCAGAACCATACGGATATGATACCACAATGGAATCTGTATCAGATGGCCACTATGCTATTCTTTATTTTTAATGACAGCTTTATTGAGGCATTACTGTCCTATTCTTATTGCTGGCATTCGTTCCAGCAAAGCAACACCAGTCATCATATTAAATTACTGGTATTTTTTGTGCAGTTTGTGTTGTTTTATTATTGTTACAGGGCAAATGCATTTTAGTTGTAAATGTGTTAAGAATTGTGGACATTTGAAATTAATTTTAAATTTTATGTTTTTATGTATTTTCCACACTGTTATAATAAAATTAGTTTAGGTCTGCTAGGAGATTTACAAGACTTTTTTTCTTTGCTTGTTTAAAAATACGTATATTAATCATATTTGAAAAATATCATTTAACATTGTACTTAGTAACTAGAACAAGTATAACAAGATGATAGTTTAGAGAGACTTTTAACCTGCTTAAGCTTTATACACTAGCAAAATTACTCTGGGGAAAGTGTAGCTATGTCTTAAAGTATGACTGCGATATTTTGCTATGCATCAGGGAAAACAGTTTTTACTACTTGTAACATACTATGAAAGTAGATCAAAATTTCTTCCTTCACAGAAAGCATGATGAAATACCAGCCTCTTTACTATAAGAAATCTATCTTCTCTTTGCATCACTCAAATATCCAACCTATCTTTGCTACTAACCATCTGGTCATCTACCTGAAGCATCTGTGGATTCTGTGAAATGAAAATTTCTCTAAATATATAGTAACTAATTACAAACAATTTATAGCGATTAGTCAGTCAGACTTATATAAATGGGTAGGTTGCTTTAAAACTTCAAAAATATAATCAGGGATGCAATTTTGAGATTTAGCATTTACTGCAGAATTTGTCCCTATTGTCCAGGCCAAAAATAGATAATAAATATCTCACTCTTAAGCAACTAAAATGTAACATTTAAAATGTTCCTCGGTGTGGGAAGATTTATGAGCAAGGAATGATAGCACACTCGCATTGAGTTATTGTTGGTGTTACTTTCTCCGTAAAGGCGTCTTCTATTATTATACAAAGCAATGATCATAGAACAATGCCATTCGGTCTCTTGGCTCTGAGGAATAAAACGAAGTTTGGAGAAGTCTCCTATGTGAGGTCAAGCATGATCACCCGGCTACGTAGTGTTTGAGTCAGGCCCTTCACTTTGAGTCCAGTATAACAGTTCTGTTATCATTTGGAATGTTGGACACCAAATCTAAGCAGGAAGTTATAGTATCTTCCACCAAAGCATGCACATGGATGGTCTCAAGAGAGCCGAGGCAGCTATGGGACCTGGGGACAAAGAATGTGACTCAACCAGACTCCCTTTGGCAGGGCCTGGCTTCAAAGCTGAGTCACTAAAGAGCAGCTGAGTGGCTCAGTCCATTGAGAGTCCGACTTTTGATTTCGGCTGACGTCATGCTTCTGGGGTGGCAGGATTGAACCCCATGTCTAGCTCCACACCAAGTGTGGAGCCTGCTTGGGATTCTCTCTCCCTCACTCTCTCTCTGCCTCTTCCCCACTCCCTCTCTCCCTCTTTCCAAATTAAAAAAAAAAAAAAAAAAAAAAAACGGGGGTGGGAGGGAGGCGCCTGGGTGGCTCAGTCGGTTAAGCGTCCAACTTCGGCTCAGGTCATGATCTCACGGTTCGTGGGTTCCAGTCCCATGTCGGGCTCTGTGCTGACAGCTTAGAGCCTGGAGCCTGTTTTCAGATTCTGTGTCTCCCTCTCTCTCTCACCCTCCCCTGCTCTCTCTCTCTCTCTCTCTCCCTCTCTCAGAAATAAAAAAATATTTTAAAAATTAAAACAAAAATGCCTGAGTCACTGAAAATTAGAATGCAGGGTGCTGTGTCTCCATGGCTTTGTCCCACCAGCAAAAGGACAGAAAGCCTCAATCAAATTGAAATAGGAGAGTTTCTTTAAGAAGGCTTCCTGCCAGTCTTAAAGTGATCATTTTTTAAATTTTTTTAATTTTTTTTATTTCTTGGAGAGAGAGAGAGACAGCGTGAGCAGGGGAGGGTCAGAGAGAGAGGGAGTCACAGACTGAAACAGGCTCCAGGCTCTGAGCTGGCAGTCAGCACAGAGCCCGACGCGGGGCTCGAACCCACGAACCGCGAGATCATGACCCAAGCGAAAGTCGGACGCTTAACCGACTGAGCCACCCAGGCGCCCCTTAAGGTGATTATTTTATGTTTTATCCCTGCTAATCTTTACTAAAGAGTTAAATGCTAAAGTGGCATACTGTATAGAAGAATTTGAGGTAATGCTTCTCAGGTTCATTATTTTAATAAGGGACTCCGGAAGACCTTTCTCAGTCTTAAAAAAGAATGGCAGGTTGTTTGGGGCAGCAAATGTCAGCCTAACATCCTCTCAAACCAAACCACGTGGGCAGCTATTTGTGAAGCCAAATGGAGTCTTACGTCCTCTCCAGGCAGAGATTGTCTTGACCTTTCAGAAGCACCTTACTCATAAATCTCTAACTGCAAAGGGCATGATTGTGCGTCATGCCTGTCCAGCCTCGTTTAAATAGCCTTTCGGTTTATCCAGCCTATTTTGCTTTGCAAGCTGGGTTGTACGTGGAGACCTCCCGAGTCCTTCAGTCAGACACTGTGCTTGTCATCTCCAAATGAGAAGCATGAAGAGGAGCAAGAGAGAGTCCGACTCAGAAGATTACCTTTTCACCTAGAGTGTGTCATCACTGCTTTCCATTTCTCAGGTCAAATGGGCCCCTTTGTAGTAAAAACATTTGAAGCATCTCTCTGGATTATACTTGCTGTTATCTTAATTGTAAATCAAACCAAATTCTAGGCAATTAAGGTACACGACATTACTCCTGGCATTTAGTATTCTATTTTCCCCAATATTTACAAATATTACTCAAAATAAATATAAATTTTCAATCAGTCTATGACCTAACAAGATACCAATAGCAAAATTAAGTGCATCTTGAGAAAAAAAAACCTACATTCAAATATACTCTAGAAAAAACCATAAAGAGTTGCCATAAAACAAAAAGTAATTTTCCACGGTTATAAAGGGCAAGCAAGGGATATGACCTGCAATGCCTCTTCTTATAATAAGGCAGAGAGTAAGCACTCACCTCCAAAAGAAGGTGTCCCAAATACCTTGGTAAAGGATACAATAAAACAATGATTCTATTTTTGCTAGGCTGTGATAGTAGTGATTGTTGTATTGTTCAAGTCATTCATGCCTTTCTGAAAATAGCCGTCCATTGTTGTGTGATTTATTAAAGTCTCGTCTGTACTTATGGGTACAAAAAAGCAATTAGCAAAGCAAGTTATGCAGTAGACCATGCTTGGATTGGAATTTAAAAAAAAAAAAAAGGTTTTAATGTTTGGGTTCATTTTGTCTATTGACTTGAATCTGTCATAGATAAAGAGCCCTATCACTTGAAATCAAAATGGAAGTTCTTCTGCTTGTAAATTAGAAACATATCCAGTAGCGTACAAAATCTCCCTTGTCTGAAGCCTGCCACCATTATCCATCATGTTCACTCCAAATTCTTTACAATTCCCCCCCAATTTTCATTGCAATAAAGTAGTATCCATAAACATTCCATGACTCTCATCGTACACAGCCAATAAAAAATAAATTCCACCATTTTCCAAAAATCTCAGTCTCACCTTCTCGTTTCTCTATAAGAATATCACCCAGGCCTCTTAACATCCTGACATCTATATAAGAACCTTAGGGGTCTCCCTACCTGCCCCTCAGCACCCACAGTGGTATTCGGCTTGAGGCTATGTTCTCTGCTTTCTACCCCTAACCAAGCATTCCTTTCGCATTCTGGTGCCACTCTTTTAAAAGAGTTTCTCTAGCAGCACCTCTTTCTCTCATCCAAATCATTCATTGCTCTTCCCGGACACATGATATTCATGGAGAGGATCTCCTTTCTACAGCAACATATGACAGTTCTTGTACTTAAAAAGCACTAAGTTGAGTTGCATAAATAAAACTTGAGTGAATTAAATAGACTTGAATGCAATGGATTGGCCTAGAATGGCAGGACTGGATGGGGATACATTGGTACTGAACCCCCTCCTCTTTGAAGGCTTTCCTGCTTAGACTCTTACAATGAATCCAAGTTTTACTTCTTTAGGGTGATAGCTCCATCCAGGGTTTGTATTTATTTATACACTTTTTTATTTAAAAAAATCACTCTTATGAAATATGTCTTCCTGAAGAATGGAAACTGAGTCTTAATCCTTGTAGGCCCTTAGTGTGTGTGTGTGTGTGTGTGTGTGTGTGTGTGTGTGTATACGTACGTACGCGCACGTGCACGCGCGTGCCTGTTTGTGTGGCTGAAAACCAATTTATACCATTTCTAAGTGTTGGACATTGACAGTGAACCATAAATAATGTAAACAAGTTAGCACTGCCAAAGGATAAGAGTTCAGTTATAACTTAGAAAGACTTTCCTGGCTTTGAGCTATGATGCCTATAACACAAACCAGGAAAGGTCACAGAGTTGCATTATCTGAATACTTTTAAGAGAATAGCCTGGGGTACATGTGACCTGAACTATAGTCAAGCCTGCTTTGAATGAAGGTAGGGAACTACTGTGTGACATTACAGCAGCTTTTCATGAGGTTGTTATATATATTTTTTCATTCACAGAAAGCATCTTTAGCTTTTTCATATAGAATGACTTCAAAAATATTATTTAAAAGTATTACTTTAAAATATTAGAATATTTCATAAAGAATTAATTTTTCATAAAGAATTACTTTAAAATATTATCAGAATATTTCACAACTAATAAGTCATTATCTCTGTAACTCTTTCCTTTTTACAGTTCCCCTTGTTAACTTTTCTGGAGAAAAAAGTGTTTTTTATCTATGATTAAATAGTCTATCCAGTCTGTATCTGTCTTGGCTAGGGCTCCTCATTAAACAACAACCTCTGTTCCCGTTATAAGGTATATGGACTTTGGGGAAAGCTTACATAGATCTCATATATGCCCACTATGTGCCGAGTGATCTGAGCAGGGATGGTTCATTTGCCAACATTCCTGAACTTACTCCCCAGCTGTTTCACTGCACCAAGTACCAGAAGCCCTACAGGTTTCTATGCTGCAACTGGTAATGCCAGACACTGAGAAAATTAAAGCATCTCCACGCTGCTCACTGAAGCAGAGACAAACAGAACTTTCGTGTTGACACAGCAGAAGAAAGGAAGGACACCACTGTCTTGGAAATGTGACCTCACTGATTTCTTTCCCACGGTTCCATCGGCCAAGAAATACTGCATCTCCCTCTACAGGAAGGAAATGAATGAACCTGCACTTCCGAAGGGGAAAGGCATCTTTACCCCCTCCTGGGAAATAGAGAGGAGAGGGTATTTCCCAGGAGGAGGTAAAGACTGGCACAAGCCCACAAAGGAGCCAGGTGACCAGTTGAGTGTGAGTCTCTATCATTAGAGTGGCGAGCTTCATATTAGGAAGCAGTGAAGTTTCCCTTCTGGCCCTTTTCCCTCTCAGTCAGCACAAATAAGAAATGCCTGGGCTGGCTCTCTGCTTCAATAATTTATATGGTCCTTTAGGATTCACACAATCCTCATAAGCCTCATAAATGACCCCAGGAAAAATCTGACATACATTTTTCTCCATATTATGGCTAGATTTCACTAATAAATAGAATTATTCTATTACCCAATCAGTCTAAGGATAGGTATTTCAGTAAACAACAAGACATAACATAAAATTCATTATCTTGTCACACATAAAAATCTCATAAACATGAATGAGGACTTCATGTTTGATTTTAGTAGAACTGAAAATAATAATCTGGTTATAATAATAATTCAGTAATTTGAAAATAATAACTTCGTGGAACTGAAAATCATAATTTGATCTTCCTATGAGATCATACTCATAGGAAGTCTATTTGTTTTTCCAATGAGAGCAAGAATGCTTATCAAAGGAAGTAGGTCCCACCTTCACTCCCTGGAATCACTCTTCTCTTCTCCACCTGTAAATGCATCTGTTCCAACCCACAGTTCCTATGCCAGAAACTAAATAGCATGATTTCCACAGGTGCTACCTTCAGAGTCGGTCCAGAACAAACCCCTGAAGTAGGCAAAAACTTCAGTTTCTTCTTTCATTGTCATTTAACTAAGCTTCAGCCCTGACTTCCTGAGGTCCTGGGTGCAGTGGCCTACCTTGTCGGCCATACTTGGTTACTGAATTGACTTTCAGATACTGGCAAGAACCCAAATCTGGGGATCAGAAGAATTGGTTGTGTCACTAACTGGTTTGTCATGTATTAGACGTGTCCTTATCCTCTGTGAATTGGAGATAATAATACCTACTTTATAGGAGCCTTACGAAAACTTATAAATGTGGAAACACACTTGAAAGCTTTGAATATAAAGTAAATATAAAGATTTAAATACCTTAAAATAACTCATGTTAAATGTCTGGCGCAATAGATAATCATTTGCTAAAAAAAAACCTTATTGTTTAATGCATGTTATGCCCATTTTTTCTCTTTGCAACTGCCCAGCTATTGTCAAAAAGGCTGCTGTTTTCCAAACATCACACACAGGTGTGCACGTGCACACACACACACACACACACACACGTACACATTGCTTGAAAGCTCTCTCTCAGTTCTTTGACTTGTGAAATTCTTCTATCCAGAGACAAATTATTGCAGTCCAAATTACAGATAATGAATATTCCCAGGACAGGGTTGCTTAACAACTGAATTTCTTCCCACTAAGATAACAATAATTAAAAACAGATGCCTTATGGGAATCAGTTCTCAAAAGAAAGAAAGGGCTAAAGGGAGAAGGGGTGCAGAGTAGGCCCTGGGTAAGAGAGTAAAAATCATGTTCCCCTTCTTGATAATTTTGTGAAAATCTAACCCACTCTTTTAAAATGTTTCTGCTTTTTGTTCTGGTCTGCTCTCAATCTTGAGTCCACTTAAGTGTTCGTGGATAACCTAAGTCAGCAGTAAATAAATTAATGAAAAAGACTGGGGACGAGACTATCCAACGAGTGGCATGCTTTAGAGATGCTATCAGAACACCTTTTGTGGAATCCCTGCAGGCACATTGACCTTAGGTACGTACTGCAGCACAGGGACTCGTTTATTCCTTGTCTCAATATGCCATTCCAGAGAGCGTGGCATCCTAGCAGAAAAATCATAGATTAGGCAGATTTGGAGTCATAACTCAACCACTTAGGAGCTCTATGACCTTGGGCAAGAGACAATATGGTTAGGCTCTGTCTCATCAATTGCAAAATGGAAATAGCAACGCCTATGCAGAAGGAACCTGCCATTGGTAACATAAACATAAAGTCTTTTTTCTTCTTCATTGGTTGAATGGGGAACTTACAGAAAATTATAGAAGACAAGTCTTTTAGATAAAATTGTGCCACATTAATAAGGATAAGGTTATTTCACTGAGTGGAGAGAAAATGAAGTATATTATGTTGATATAGTCTTTTGCAGTTTATAAAATAGTTTCCCTACAACTCTTTCTCATCTAAGCTAACATAACTCTGTGAGGAAATGAACAGGTTATATTCTCCTACTTTTTTTTCAGAAATAACTGAAATTAGGTTAAGTACATTGGCTAAAATTTCAGAAAAACTTGTATGAATGGGGAAGCTGGGTCCAAAACCCTAAGCTCAAGACTTTTGACCCAAGATCCACCATTCTTTTTGTCATTTGAGGCAAGCTTCCAGAGAAGTTTCCAGAGTAGCAAACTTTGAAACATCTTCAGTTTTCTTAATATAGTGACTGTCCTTGCTCTTTTCTTTACCTTTTGAATTAAAGGTATTAATATAATTTTATGTGACCTTAAGTGAGGGAACATGAAGATAGAAATTGAATAGTAGGTAAAGATAAACCGAAGGAGTGGTTGTTTGCTGATCTAAGAAACAGATTCCATGAAAAAAATAGGCTCCTTTTTGTGTAGTTCCCTGACTCCCTAAAACTTGGTAAGTTAGAATTGGAAGACATTTCATCTCTTTCTTTCTCACTGTTCCCAAGCCCGCAATTTCACAGAAAGAGAAAATGAAAGCCAGAGTGGTTATATAACTCAAGTAAAGTTGCAAAGTTAATGGAGCAGCAAGTTTTCTTGTCATTTGCCTCAAGAACTCCTAATCCTTAACCTCAAATAGTACTAGAGAAAAAAAAAAGTTCAACAAACTAACTGTTAATAAAGTCACAGGGAGAATTCCATGGGAAAATTTAAATTCTTCACATCAATTAAAGGGGGAAAAACGGTTACTTGGTATGCAGCCATGATCTCTCTTTATGCAAGAAAGAAAAGAAAGAAAGAAAGAAAGAAAGAAAGAAAGAAAGAAAGAAAGAAAGAAGGAGAAATAGATGTTGCTATTAGAAAAATGCAGTTTTGCCAAATTCACACCTCCTTCAAAACTGATGGGTTCAATTTTAAAATGAAATCCAAATTATGTGGTTCACAAAGTTGTTTATGCATGGCAAAACCCCATTTCTTGCGAGTCAGCCATATGAAAGATGGTTGATAATGGTTCAAGCATTGCAAACATAGTTATTTGGTTTAAATTCATTTTACAGTTCTATGGCTAACTAAGAAATTGTATACTAAAATATCTCTGTGAGCTAAGTTTAGACTTTCTTAACTAAAGCAGTATTTTGGTTTGTTTAAAGTGTGTGTGTGTGTGTATGTGTGTGTGCATGTGCATATGTATTCAGTTTGTTTAGTATTATTTCTCAGGGTTCAAGTCACATAAGCATTATCTGTAGTTCCAAAGTAAAATATCGTATTCCTAATTATTTCACAAATAAATGCTGTTGTTTAAAAAAGACAAAAGAAAGTATGTGAAAATGTCATTGGGATGTGGTCAGTGTAGTTACATGCAAAAGAAAATGCCAGATACTAGTGACTAGAACCTGGGAAATTTTATCTATTTCCTGGGAAAGTCAGCTTTTTGGGTGCCAGCTGTAGCTGCTAGTTCTAGGAAAAAGTCTGGCCCCAAATAGTCTTTAACATGCCAGAAGGATGGTTGTAGACAAGAGCTGGCTGGCCAGAACATCACTGGAGATCCAATAAAAGTTAAGAGAGTCACTCCACAGTCAGCACAGGACAGTGTCAGGAATTCCAGGCAGGCAGGTGGGCAGTCAGTCCCACGCAAATCTGTCTGTAAAGAGCAGGGATCCAGACGATAGACAGAGGCAGATTTTCCCCATGGGAGACTATCCTAGCTGAGTATAGACTGAAGCAAGTTACAAAGGCTGGGATTCAGACAAGAAAGCAAGGGTAGAGTAAATATGGAAGGGAGCCAGGGTTAAGGAATAAGGCAGAAAGCCAGTTATTCTACTGATCTTCAAGGTCAGTAGCAAACTAGCAGCAGGTGTGATTTGATCCTCTGTCCCCAAATAGAAGGCTTTACATGCTCTCAACCCTCCCACGCACAGTCAGATTCCCAGCTCTGGATCCTGGACTAAGCCTGCCTGCCAAGTGACTTAGCTATAAAGGAGGGGGTTGGGCTGTGCAGAGGCGGTGCCTGATATGAACAGTAAATTTTGCCAATAATTGAAAAATCGAGGAAGTGAAAGCCTCAAATGCCTAGCACTTCTATTCATGTTTGATATATGCTAAGGAGAGCTCATATATTATTTACCATTCTTGTCTACTGAACATTTAGCTTTCTATGTGGAAAAAATTTTGATCAAGAGAAGAAACAATAGTTAATGTTTTACTTTTGTAAACCTAGTCTAATAATAACTATATAGAGGCAAGAACATGGGACTTCGTCTCCAAAAAGCACACTTCAGGTCATGGGCCTGCAGGACCAGGCTGCCATATCTTAGCCATGACTCAGGTTTGTGTTCGTCATGTACACCCTAGACGGATGAGTTGGATGAGTTTACAGGTTCAGTTCAGCTCTAGCTTTCCATAGTTTTTTTCTCCCAAAGCAATAAGGGATAAGCACAACTAACGTATCCAGGGATTTTTCTTCTAGACAGTTCACATGGCATTTCTATTCTGAACGTAAATTTTTAAATGAAAAACCAAAAGAGTACTTTGCTCTTAGTAGCTTCTGAAAGTCATTGCAATCCGTAAAGTAAATAGCTTACATTTCAAGTGCATTTATACAATTGTATTAAGAGACCATAAGAAAGGAATAATACAATTCTATTAAGCCAAGTCTCTTAACACATATGTGATTGAGCTTTGTTCCGCTGTTTGTTTTACAAAGAGGAGAAATTGAGACTTAAGAAAAAAACAAAACAAAACAAAATACAACTATACTAAAGTTAAAAAAAAAAAAGACTATGAAAGCCTTGAAATAATGAGCTGGGACAGGCTCTTCTGTCAACTTGAAGAATGACTAATGAAAAGTAGGAACTATAGCCCATTCTCTCTCAAGTAGCCACATGTGTATTATATTAAACATTCACATACTAATCTTTAGTGTATGTGGTTTGTAACATCCACTAAAAAACATAAATATTCATGCCACAGAAATTAAAAAATGCACCTGTCTTTGAGACTTGTTCAATGGATAGTAAATTATGTGATTGAAGATAATTAAATACCAATATTTAGGAATAATTTCAACTTCCTAAAAACATTTTACCCGCTTAACAGTGAGGTCTGATGATAATTTGAGTAAATGAAAAATTATGATTCACAAGTATGCGTATTCTGCTTTTTAAATAACATATCCATAATTTTTATAACAATCCATCTTCCCAGGCATTTGTTCCCAGGGATATGTACAGCAATGTAATTACATATGTTTTAAACTATGATACAGATATCTCTTTGCATTTTCCTTAAAAAGTTGAAACATAAAGCTGCCTGCCAATTAAATATATATAAATATTTCTATCAAACATTCAAGTGATCCTACTGAGCATGGTAAGAAGTTGAATAATTCTGCCAAAGTAGGACCAAGAATAATTTTGCTAATCTTGATTTAGATTTATACGGTGCAAACAAAAAATAAAAGGTAAAAAATATTTATTTATTGAGTGAACTGAAGAGGATAATTTCATTTACTGATATTTTAAAATAAGAAACATTTTATAACAATTCTGTGACCAATAGTTAGTAAGTAAAACTTTTGTAAATTTGAGCAATGTAATTGTATAGCTGGCTATTTTCTTTTTTTAAAATATTTTATTTATTTCTAGGAGAGAGAGAGAGAGAGAGAGAGACAGCGTGAGCAGGGGAGGGTCAGAGAGAGAAGGAGTCACAGACTGAAGCAGACTCCAGGCTCTGAGCTGGCAGTCAGCACAGAGCCCGACGCGGGGCTCGAACCCACGAACCGCCTAGATCATGACCTAAGCGAAAGTCGGACGCTTAACCGACTAAGCCACCCAGGCGCCCCTAGCTGGCTTTTTTCTAAGTTACTTCAGCTGATAACTACACCTGATTTTTACCTCTACTCAACTATTATTAATAATGCTTTCATGAAATTGAAACATTCATTCATTCTGGTAATTATTTCTTCTGGTAATGTTTACTTAGCTCCTATTTTTCAAGCACTGGGGAACCGGATATTGGCCCAATAATTAGAGGAATGAGCTTTTATTCCTACTCATAAGGGTCTCTACCCAGTCATGGTATTAATGTCAGAATTCCTCTGTCCTCCATCACAATAGCCTTTTGACCTTTGTGCATGTGATACCATTTAAGATACTTAATTTATAATTTTCCCCTACCATTTCACAATGTTTCTTGAAGGGATTAGTTTCAGGATGTATTGAGATCTATTTTGAAAATTATTAGGCTATACTTGTATTTTTGGAACATGAAGTTACCGATTATTTTTAAATTATAGCTGTATTGTATATTCAGTATCTGAGAAAAAAGTATAAAGATATTTTAAGATGCATTTTTTATAAAAGATAAGCGTATTCTGTGCTATTTGAGTTCTATTTACATTTAATTCTATTTACAATAATTTTCATTAAAATTCCTAAAAATTACATTTCTCTCACTACTTTGTCACTAGAATTCTTTTTTACATACTTTTGTAAACTTTTTATTTATTTCTAGGAGAAAGAGTGAGACAACGTGAGCAGGGGAGGGTCAGAGAGAGAGGGAGTCACAGACAGAAACAGGCTCCAGGCTCTGAGCTGGCAGTCAGCACAGAGCCCAACGCGGGGCTGGAACCCACGAACCGCGAGATCATGACCTAAGCGAAAGTCGGACGCTTAACCGACTAAGCCACTCAGGCGCCCCTTTACATATTTTTTATATATCTTTAGATTTTCCTTGTATCTCTGCCCTCCCAAGCTCTGACTTCATTCTTTGATCTGCAGAATACCTAGAAGACATAAGTAGTAAACAAACTATGATTACAATATTAGTTATGAAACATACAAATAAAACATGACATCAAAAACATAAGATGGGGAGGATAAAAATGTTGAGCTTTAAAATGGAATCAAACTTAAGTTGTTATCAGCTTACAATAGATAATTTTTAAATATAAGTTGTTATATGTAAGCCTTTTGGTAACCATAAAGCAAAAACCCATAGAAACTACACAAAAGATAAAGAGAAAATAATATAAGTATGCCACTAAAGAAAGTCATTAAACCACAAAGCAAGAGAGCAAGAGAAGAAGAAATGGATAGGAACCGCAAAAATGAAGTCAGTAAACATTTAACAAAATAGCAATAAGTACACACCTATCAGTATTTACTTAAAAAGTAAATGGGCTAAAATCTCCAATCAAATGACAAAGTGGCTAAATGGATTTAAAAAAAAAGAAAAAACAAGACCCATCTATATGCTGCCTACAAAGGAGTCACTTTAGATATAAAGACACATATAGTCTGAAAGTGAGGGATGGAAAGAGAAATTCCATGCAAATGGAAACCAAAGAAAACTGGATTGGTTATACTAATATCAGACAAAATAGATTTTAAAACAACGGTGGTAATAAGAGGTGATAGTGCTTGTTACATAATGATAAAGGGGTCATACCAACAAGAGGATGTATCATTTGTAAATATTTATGCACCTAAAAAAGAAGCACCTAAATAAATACATAAAGTATTAATAGACCTGAAGGGAGAGATAGACAGGAATATAATAATATGAGAGGATTGTAATATCACACTCCCATCGATGGATAGATCATCCATTCAGAAAATCAATGAGGAAACATTAGCCTGAAATGACACATTAAGCCATTTGGGTTTAACAGATATATACAGAACATTCACCCAAAAGCAACAGAATACACTTCTCTCAAGTGCATATAGAATATTTTCTAAGATAGGTCATACGCTAAGTCATAAAAACAGTCTTTAATAAATTAAAGAGGATTGAAATATCAAGCACTTTTTCTCACCACCACGCTAGAAAATAATTACATGAAGAAAACTGGAAAATTGACAAATATGCGGAGGATAAATAACATGCTACTAAAAAAATGGGTCAAAGAAGAAATCAAAAGAAAAATTTAAAAATACTCCGAGACAAGCAAAAATGGAAATATAACAGCAAAATTTGTGGGATGCAGCAAAAGCAGTTCTGAGAAGGAAGTTCATAGAAATAAATGCTGACCTCAAGAAATAAGAAAAATCTTGGGGCGCCTGGGTGGCTTAGTTGGTTAAGCGTCCGACTTTCGCTTAGGTCATGATCTCACGGTTCGTGGGTTCGAGCCCCGCGTCGGGCTCTGTGCTGACTGCCAGCTCAGAGCCTGGAGCCTGTTTCAGTCTGTGACTCCCTCTCTCTCTGACCCTCCCCTGCTCACGCTGTCTCTCTCTCTCTCTCCTAGAAATAAATAAAAATATAAAAAAAAAAAAGAAATAAGAAAAATCTCAAATAAACAACCCAACTTTATAAGCACCTCAAGGAACTAGAAGAAGAAGAGCAAATAAAGCTCAAAGTTAGAAGGAACGAAATAATATAGGTTAGAGCAGAAATAAATGAAATAGAGACTAAAAGGACAATAGAGAATATCGATGAAAGGAAAGGCTAGTTCTTTGAACAGATAAACAAAATTGACAAACTTTTAGCTAAACTCACCAAAAAAGAGAAAAAGAGAGAGAGAGAAGGCTCAAATAAACGAAATCAGAAAGATCAGATGTTACAACTATTACTGAAGGAATACAAAGAATCAAAGAGACTATTATGAACAATTATACACTAATGAATTGGACAACCTAAAAGAAATGGGCAAATTCCTGAAAACATCCAATATTCCAAGACTTAATCAGCTAGAAATAGAAAATTTGAACAGAATAATTACTAGTAAGAAGATGAATCAGTAATCAAAAACCTCCCAATAATAACAACAGCAACGACAAAATCCAGGACCAGATGGTTTCACTGGTGAAGTCTACCAAACGTTCAAAGGAGAACTAGCACCATTCTTCAAACTCTTCCAAAAAAATGGAAGAGTTCATGAGACTAGCACTATCCTGACACCAAAATGAGACAAGGTACCACAAAAAAATAAAAGTATAATTCCCAATGAGTATAGGTGCAATAACCCTTAGAAAAATATTAGCAAACAGAGTTCAGCAACACATTAAAAGTAACCCATACCATGATTAAGTGGGATTTATTTTAGTAATGAGAGAATTACTGTCCACAAGTTAATCAATGTGATATACTACATTAACAAAATGAAGAGTGAGAATCATATGATCATCTCAATAGATGCAGAAAAAGCACTTAACAAAATCCAGTACCCATTTATAATAAAAACTTTCAACAAAGTCGGTATAGATGGTATGTACCTCAACATAATAAAGTCCAAACAAGCTATAAGACATTGATGAAAGAAACCGAAGAAGACACAAACAACTGGAAAGATAATCCATGCTCATGCTTTGGAAGTTTCAGTATTGTTAAAACATCCATACTATTCAAAGCAGTTTACAGATTCAATGGAATCTTTATCGGGATTTCAATAGCATTTTTCAAAGACATAGAATAAATAAAACTAAAATCTGTTTGGAATCACAAAATACCCTGAATAGACAAAGCCATCTTGAGAAGGAAGAACAAAAAGGCATCATGGTCTCTGATGTCAAACAATATCACAAAACTATAGTAATTAAAACAGGATGATAATGGAATAAAAACAGACACATAGATTAATGGAACAGAATAGAGAGCTCAGAAATAAACCCTGTGCATACACAGTCAATTAATTTACAACAAAGGAGCCAAGGTCATACAATGGGGGAAGGACAGTCTCTTCACTAAACGGTGTTGGGAAAACTAGAGAGCCACATGCCGAAGAATGAAACTCAACTACTATCTTATACTATACACAAAAATTAACTCAAACTGGATTAAAGACTTAGATGTAAGACCTGACACCATAAAGCTCCTAGAAGAAAATAGGCAGTAGACTCCTTAGCATAGATCCTGATGACAAGTTTTAAATCTGACTCCAAAAGCAAAAGCAACACAAGTAAAAATAAATAAGTGGGATTGCATCCTAATAAAAAGCTTCTGTCCAGCAAAGGAAACCATCAACAAAATGAAAAGTCAGTCTTTGAATGGGAAAAAATAATTGCAAATTATCTATCTGATAAGGGGCTAATATCTGAAATATTTAAAAAAAACTTCTACAACTCAATAAGAAACAAATAATCAAATTAAAATAAGCAGAAGATCTGAGTAGACATTTTTCCAAATAAGGCCTACATATGACTAAGAGGTACATGAAAAGATGCTCAACATCATTAATCATCAGGGAGATATAAATCAGTACTGCAATGAGATATCACTTACACCTGTCAGAATGGCTGTTATTAAAAAGATAAGAAATAAATACTGATGGGATGTAGAGAAAAGGCATGCACTATTGGTGAGACTATTAATTGGTGCAGCCACTATGGAAAATAGCAGGGAAATTCCTCAAAATATTAAAAATAAAACCATCATAGAACCCAGTAATTCCACTTCACTATATTTATTCAAAGAAAAGGAAAACACTAACTTGAATAGATCTATGCACTTCATGTTGAGCAGTGTTATTTGCAATATGGAATATGGAAAAAAGCTAAGTGTCCATAGATGAATGAATGAAGAAAGAAATTGTGGGGGGGGGGGTGTGTGCGTATGTGTGTGTATAATAAAATAGTGTTCCGCCATAAAAAAAGAAAGAAATCTTTCCATTTATGCCAACATGGATGGACCTCAAGGGTATTACGCTAAGTAAAATAAGTCAAACAGAAAAAGTCAAATACTGTGTGATCATCTCTCTTACATGCGGAATCTGAAAAAAAAAGTTTCATAGGTATTAAAAACTAAAAGGAATTTGTATTATAGATGTATGATATAACTTCATTGAAGGGAATGGAGGGGATTTACCTAAGTAACTTAAGAAATTAGTAGAAACTATAAGAATAAGGATTAAAGGAATGATACATAAGCACTATAGTATAGTTTTAAAAGTTGTTTCCTATGGAAGTACAGGTTAACAATTATGATACCACCATACATGTTTACTGGGATTGAGCAAACAAGCAAATAGATCATGGATGGTGGTAAAAAAGAATAGATAAAATTCAAAATGAAATAGAAATGAATATACTTTAAGCCCTTCTCTTGTAAGCAAATAGATGATGATGATAGATGATAGGAACACAGATGATAGATAAATAGATAATAAAAATTAACAGTAAATATATGTATTTTTATCATAATCATGTGGATACTTCACTTAAGCCATTTTTTTAAATGTTTTTTAAAAATTTATTTCTGAGAGAGAGAGCCATCGTGAGCAGGGTTGGGTCAGAGAGAGAGAGAGATACAGAATCCCAGGCAAGCTCCAAGCTCTGAGCTGGCTGTCAGCACAGAGCTGACGCGGGGCTTGAACCCACGAACCGTGAGATCATGACATGAGCCGAAGTCGGACACTTACCCAGCTGAACCACCCAGGCGCCCCATCACTTAAGCCATTTTTATTATTAGCTGCGGTGGGAAGGTTAGGGAGGAAGCCTGAAAAAGACTTACCTTCATAGAGGGTACAGAAAGATAGCATGTTTCATAGTAGCAACACCTACAATTCTCACCTTTACTCAGCGCCAACCTCCAGTTTTATATGGATACCTGCCTTGCTTAGCCTCACCTAATGGTTTTCACACTGAATTATTCAGAAAGGACAGAAAGAAGAAAGGAGGACTGAACCCTTTGTAAATCGACTACTCTTTGTAACTTTTAATTTTCATTAGAAAAAGATTATTTTGACTGCAGTGTGTAAAGAGTTATTTTGGAGTTATGATAGCCAGAGCTAAAGTGATATTTTATAATTATTATTTTCTTCCTGAGGAATGGCCAGTTATCTTGTTTTCTTATAGGTATTGGGTTCATGCCATTTACAAGAATAATAATGTTTCTGCATTTGTTCAGTTAAAAATTACACCATTGACATGTCTTTTGGATAACTATAGCTACACCATAGCTTTTGGATAACTAAACCCTTGCATCCCCATCGAGCTGATCAAATCCTGCTCATCTTATAGGACTTTTCTGATACCTACCTGATAGAATTGTTTCACTTTCCTTTGGGTATCCTTGTGTTCAGTACATAATTATCTTATAGTTGCTGAAGCAAAAATATTACACTTTAGTGTATACAGATTTGATATCTCCCTCACCCTCACCTTTGCTCACCAGAATGAAAACCTCACAATTACTGTGTCTTATTTGTCTTTACAGTCAAGTGAAGTATCTGGTCTTTATTAAATACTTAATAAATGTCGAGTTAAATGAATAATGAATTAATATTGTTTACATAAGGTGGCAAATTGTTTTTCTTTCCTTGAACTTAATGTTCATATTTTTAAGCCAACTAGTCAATTTAGGCTGCTAGTTTGTGTCAACAGGGTAGGCTATGTGGAACTGAGTTTGTGAGGAAGCCTCATTCTAATCTTGTTACAAATAAATGAACTGAAAATGATGATAAAGGCTTTATTGAATACCTACAAGTCCCCAAATACTATGATCTCCCTAAATAAAATTTGACTAGAACAAAGTAGCCATACTTTATATAAAAAAATAGATTTAGAGAAGACATTAAACACAGGTAAGTATCCTAGCTATGAAGCTGGTGAATTCAATGAAATATGATGTAAAAGGAAAGCAGTAAACAACAAGTGAAAGGTACTTGTTTCAAAGAGGAAAGAGTTGGTTCTGGTAAATTGCTCAGGGGCAGCACCCTGTCTGAGTTCTTTCAAAGATTTTCTACACTCTAAGCAGTAACATGGCAGGGCATGTTTCCCAGAAAAGTGAAAGTGACTTCTAAGTATCTTAAAGAAATAAATGGTACACTAATGTTTTAAAGTATTTAATACCCAACACTTTTATAGCCATTATTTTATTTATCCCCACAAACCTTTTATTATCTCATGCTTTATAAATGAGGATGTGAAGGCACAGAGGGCTAAGTGCCAAATTAGGCCAGGATCACACACCTCAGACTAAAGAAGCTAATATTTGAATCTGAGATGTCAGGACATTTCAAACCATTCTCCTGCTCCCAAACTTAAAAGATAACAAGAAACTTCTACAGATGATGAAATGTAATAAAGACAATTTCACATCCCTTGTAATGGCCCTGGGAAACCAAGCACTGATTTCCAATTTGCTGGGTCTTAGTGCGCCTTTAAGTCAGGATAATGAAACTACCATTCAACAAGTTACTCCCTAATGGGACATGTTGAGACCCCATACAACAACATAACATTGACTTTTTCCTTTCCATCTTATTTTACCATTCTGTGAAACTTGTCATCCTTTGGTAATTCTTATCAAAATAGTTTCATATGCTATTTTTCCCAATATTTATACATAAAACATATTATATTCTAGTGGGGGGTATACTAAATAATGATCATCTATTTAAATAACCTATGTTGGGGCACCTGAGTGGCTCAATTGGTTAAGCGTCTGGCTCTTGATCTTGGCTCAGGTCATGATCTCATGATAGCGAGATCCAGCCCCACATCGGACTCCACACTGGATATGGAGCCTCCTTAAGATTCTCTCACCCCCTCTACCTCTGCCCCTCCCCTGCTCACACACTCTCTCTTTCTCTCTCTAAAATAGCCTATGTTATCTAACTTACGTAAATGGAAACATTTCCTAGGGTTAGTCAGTTTTTTCAAACAAAATAATTTATTTGTACATGTTACTTAAACAAGTGCTGATCAGTAAAGAAACATGTTACTCCAGTCTAAGCACTGTGTAGGAAAAAATTACCATGGCAACTGAAGGAGGCTGAAAATCATTACTCATTCCTAGGGGTGATATTTAGATATGGGTAACAGGCATTATGCCAGCCTAGCAGATGGGCATATTGAAGCCCTTACTTATTGGTATGAAATATTAATAGTGGGGGCATGATTCCAGGCTGAGAACATAAAAACAAATTACTTTGGAGGTTAAGGGGATATGCCATCACTAATCCATCGCTGAGCTGAATTAGCCTTCAGAAATAAAAAAGCTCTGAATCACATGTCTAACTTAATGCTAAACTTATTTTAACCAAGTGGGGTTTGGAGAAACTGTAGAGAGCTATTATGTATTTTCTAAGCTTATGAAATGTGGGACAAAAAGTTTGATGCAGAAGAAGATATATTGATCTAAGGGAGCTAAAAATGAACAGAATGGGCATCTGCCCTTAAATGAACCTCAGAAATAGAACAATGTTGTAATTTTTGAGATGCAAAAATGTTATGTTGTACTTCCTTAATCCTAAACCAATAATCCTTCTCATCCTTAATGTTACAAAGAATTAGTGGTCAAGGTCACTCATAAAATATTCTGTAACATATAATAAGGGAGATAGGCTGTATAAATGTCTCTTTAAATTTACCACAAGGGTTCTTCCCAAGGTTTTCCAGGAAAGAAAAGCAGAGCAGATCAATTGTATACCAATTTTAGGGGTTAGTGAATTCTCTTTCGCCTCTCTGGACCTCAATTTCCTCAGAGGTACTTGCTTGCTTTATGTTGGCAGAGCTCAGAAAATTCTTTGAGAACAATTCTGCAAATATAACACTCTCGAGTTCTGTGCTAATGCTTTTAACTGGCTAAGTACCTGTGAAATTTCCCCCTTGTTCCTCAACCTTGGTCATGTCATTTAAACTCTCTGGTTCATGTCTGTAAATTAGGTAGAAAAAAGCACAGGTCTTAATCATGCTATACAGAGACTCTGGAAAGAGAGATTAAAAAAAAAAAAAAAAGGAAAGTTAGAAGATAGATGGAAAAACAGGACCAAGGAAGCAACATATATGTGATAATAATAGTTTTAAAGTGAATTATAGAAGGAGGAAGATATAGAAGAGAAAATATAATATATACATTTTAAGTTTTGGGAGAAAGTATTTTGAATTTCACTAGTGTATTACTATTAGAGAATGAATGCCCAATGAAAACTTTACTTTAGATAAATTTTAAGCCTCTGATAAAGAATAGTTTTGTTGGGAAAAGATTTGTCTTTAATAATCCCACAATAAATCACTGTAAACACCAGGCACAAGAAAATATTAAGGGAAAAAGAGAACTAGGAATGAAGTTTTTGTGTAAGTTGGCGGACGATTAGATTAAACACTGTCTATAACCATAAGGAGACAATGCCATGAAGTCACCTCTTACTACTGAAAAGGATCTTATTTGGAGAACTCTAATTATATGCTTTCATCCGACAGTCAACAAGCTGGGTTAGTTTTTCAGTCTGTACTTTGTAAACTTTGAACTCAATTATCACCTCACTTTTAAAGGAATAGTAGGTAATCAGTTAAATCTGGAAATTCAAGGGCATAATATAAGAAGTTGTTGAATCATTGCAAGGGCATTCTTTGATAGATTTCATCTTAAATTTACTATTACCTAGAAAAAGCATACTGGTGTTCTAGGTCAAATAAAACCACTACTGAAGTAGATGAGTGTGTTTCTGTGTGTGTGTGTGTGTGTGTGTGCGCGCGCACGCACGTGTACACACACATGCATGCAGCTGTCTGCAGGAGGATGTGAATTTCCATACTGTATTAATCAAGAAATACAGTACAAAATGGAGTAATTATGTATAAATTGCCACATATCTTAGAATGGTTATCAATTGCTGCTTACTAAACAGTACAGCTTATATATTCAGGACTTTCATGTCAGTCATTAAATTATCTCATGTGGAACACCAACCACAAAAGACTTGCTATTAACTGAGTGTTCAGATGCAGAAAAGCAAGTTTCCTCAGATAATATGCGGCAAAGATCAAACTCAAACCTTTGGCAGTTGTCCCTGCTTGGGAAATGCTTATTACTGCACATTTAAACTCTGTGAATATGCCATCTTTCATTTAGTGGCAGTCGCTTAAATTACAAGTGTCAAAAATAGTTACCCTATGAAAAGTGACCTTGTGTTTCTGAGTCAGATAAGTGACAGTCTGAAGAAAAAACAAAACCTACCCTTATCCTCAGACAGTAGCAATAGCAGTAGGGTCTCCACAAGGGCAAATGTTATTCCCTACTGCCATGGTCATGCAGAGCTATCGAGCATAAATGTTGATACCCAACTTGAAGATGTATTCTAGAAGGGCTGAGTTCATGCTAGAACGTTTATATCAGACTTTGCTAAGGGCCCAGGAACAGCAACATGACCAAGACAAAGAAAGTAACACAGACATTGAAGAGCCAGTTTGCAAGATCCCATTAATTTGGAATTCCTAAGAAAACCGCTTCTCTTCAGAGTCAGAGGCTTCTCAGTCAGAGGCTGTCTTTCTCTGACCATTTGGCAATACTGAGCTTTCTCAAAGCCCACCCAAATGAGCACAGCCCAGAGAGAGACAAGTCTGCCTCCCACGTTCCAACATCTTGAGCTAACAACTGACCATGTTTTCCTGGGTAAATAAAACTCCACTCATTGATCCTTTGTGTACATTGAAGTGGCTTGAACTGATCCCAGAGCCTTTGCTCAGCCAATTCAAAATACTATGCAGCACACCCAATCTCCATGTAGGAGATATGCACTGTGTTCGTAAAGCAGAAAAGGTACACATAGAAGGACCTGTGTGTTATCCTGACAATCCACATCCTTACAATTGAAGCCTGTCTCAATTATGTAACTTTTAAATTATGTACAAGCAATATTTTAATAAAATATTCCACATTATAAATCAATACATTTAATTTAGGTTTTGATTAAAATTTTGTATATTGCATGGCAAAGGCAAAGTTTTCCTTTTTACTTAAGAGTAAAAACTATCTTTAAAGAAAATGAGATGCAAAAATAACAACCATTACTATTACTTCATAGCCAAAAGCAACAGCCACAGCAAAAATAGAAATAAATGAAAATAAAGTGCTTACAGGAGAAAAGAAAAGGGAAGCATACACACAGTATGTCATGAATTTTCAATATAAATTAGATGCCTAAGTACAGTCTTTCTAGAATATAAATAAAAACTATAGACCTGAGAGAAATCTACTACTAAGGAAAAATTATTGATGCTACAAAATCCCACACTCAATGGAAAGGATTTTTTTAGATTATAAAACAATAAAAGTTATGTCAATTCTATATTTTAAGTATGAAGCTGGCTGACTACTCTGGTTCTGTATAAGAATCATTCCATTTCAACAACTAACACTTCTGCATAGACTAACAGACTGGGAAAAAAATGCCCTTTATACTTAGTTATTTCAAGCAGGGTGAATCATAAAATGAGCCATTGCCTGGGTAGTCACCTTTTAAAGAGTCTGATTACAACCCCTTTAATCTTCTGCAATATTTTTAAATCACAAGTATTTGTAGAAATAAAATTATTTTTATTTTGAACAACAGCAATTTTATCATGACACATTCTTTTCTGTCCCTCTATCTCCATTTTAATTCTGGTTGCTGGCCATCCAGCTACATGCAGGCTGCTAGCTGTATCCAGCCTGACTAAGAGGGCTCTTACCTTTTCAGCCTCTGGCCTCTCCTATCCCTGAAGTCTTCTTGAGGCCAGATGGTGTGCTACTTTCGCTCCTGTTCTGATATGGTGGTTTTAAATTAGCTGCTTCCTAAGAGGTAAAAGAAAGATTGACCATTGTCTTATATTCACAAGAAACTTTTAAATAGCACAGAAATGCTTCAAAAATGTGAACTTCTAATCACGGGAAAAAGTTGGTTCCCAACTCATAAATGTTCTGGCAATGCAATTTGGCATTTATCACATTTTGAGCACACGATGTTCTGGCTAGCTGCCACACAAGAAGTATTCTTATATTTGGCATCCTCACTACTGTTTGGAGTTTACCCTCAGAGAGAATCAATTTCATCATGAACAAACATATAGGTCAAGTTGATATGTCAGAAAACAAATACTTTAGAAAACTGTAACTAATGCCTACACTGGGTGTCCCTTTCCAAAGATGAGAACACTTCTGGCCTTTTTTGTTAACTAATAAATTTCGGTGATACAACTCTACATTGTAAATTGTGTTCACATGATTCAGGACTACATCTGGTAAGTATCATTTGTGACAAATGTACTTGGGCACTCACCACACAGACTACCTGCCCAATGCCCAAATAGAACCAGCCGTAGCTCAGCTATAATATAGTCCATGCAAATACATGGGACTGGGGCTGCCTTTCCTTATTAATAGAGCATCTTTTCTTTGGTCCAGCTTGTTTTCTTCTTGCATTCTGTGTTCATACATAAAGCTTTCATTTTAACGTGGTTGCAGTAAAGACTGATAATGACAATGGCCATAAAGAACCAATTGGGTAATTCAAAAATAATATAAAATGCTGATGGGTTTCTGGCCGCACAGTGTGAAATCATAGGAATAGTAAACCAACAGAGACATTAGCTTTTGTGTTTTATATCCTTGAGTTTAAATATTCTAAAATAAAATGACTTTGCAAATAGTAATATTGGTACATGGATTAATGGCAAATATTGAGAGGATTTTATGGAGTTTCTGGTATAAGTCAATGCCTTTATTATTAATTCTGCTACTGATCACAACTGAATCTCACATTGATTTTTCTCTAACTGATTGGAATTCTTTGATCTAGAACTCTTAAACAAAGTCTTGTAATTGAGTTCTTTAGAAATTATCTATTATTTTTGAGTTTGATTCCTTAAATTCTCTGGCTAAGGTTCCTCACCTGTTAACTGAGGAGCCTAACTTTGATGACTTCTAAAATGCTGTGGTTCTATGACTTCTAAACCATTTGATGTCGAAAGAGTTCTACACATTGGCCACTTGTAAACCCTCTATTTGTTCTTTTAAACAGGTAAAACACTTTTAAGAAAAGACTCTATTTTGTATCAGAACTTCATACACTTTATTCAGATTCCCTTGCATCTTCCTTTAGTGGATCAAAGCAGAAAGAAAAAGTTCTGAGTTGGGTGTGAATTCCCCCAAAATGCACATTAATGTGACTATTTTTATCCTCATTTGTAAATTTCTGCCGTTAACACTATTCACTTATTTTACTTATTTATTTTAGGTTGTTTACAGACTAAAATTTGTCTAAAATGGTGTTCATTGGTGGCTCAGTCGGTTAAGTGCCTGACTCTTGATTTCGGCTCAAGCCATGATCTCATGGTTTGTGAGTTCGAGCCTAGTGTGGAGATCTGCAATGACAGCATGGAGCCTGCTGGGGATTCTCTCTCCTCTCTCTCTCTCTCTCCCTCACTCATGCTCTTTCTCTCAAAAATAAATAAATAAACTTTAAAAGAAAAGAAAAGAAAAGGAAAGGAAAAAAATTTGTCTATAATAACTCACCAGACTACACATCATCTATACAATGGTTCCTTTAATAAAGCCTTAAAGTTATAAGAAATTCAAAGTAAACTTTATTTTTCAAAAATACCTTTTGTGTATGACATAGTAAAAGTGGGGCGCATAAAATTTTATTCAAATATGAATAGGATGTTTTTACTTATTTTTAATCATACCTTGTGCATTGCAATTTGTGATCAGTTTATGCTCTAAGTAATATAGTTGATATGCTTTCTTTTTAGGAGTTTTGGTTTTGAACTCAACACATACATTAATACTATCACCCACAATATGTATATTACCCAGTGCTTTATGATGTAGTGGGTAATTGCACCTTAAGGGAGAAAGTAAGATTCTTGATTGTCCCCTAAATTGGGTTTCTCTATAGTTCTGGAGGAGGTGAACAAAGGAAGAAGAGTTAAAGTCCTTTCAAAAATGCCACAAAAGAGTCAGGTAACTCAGATTAAGAACACAGCCTTGTCGTAGAAAGATAGAAAAGAACAATGCAAAAGGGGAAATCCCAGCTCAAGCCCTTGGGAGAAAAAACACTCCGCAGGGCTGCTGTGGAGAGGAGAGCACCTGGGTGGCAGGCACATTAAGGGTCTCAGGAAGCTACTGCTCACAGTGCAGGCCTCAGTTGGTCGTGGGCGTGCCAGAGGATGAATAACTTAATTTTGATCTTCTTTATGTTTATTTCCAAAATTATTCATAGGATATGAAGGAGAAAACATTTATTTTAAAATGCACTTTTGATAAACTTCTGAAAATGATATCTACATCAATGTACGTAAATAACTTCAAGTTATGATAATTTTAAAAATCACTGTGTATATCACTTTTTTCTTTTTTAAGTTTATTTATTTATTTATTTACTTTGAGAGAGAGTCAGAGCATGAGTGGAGAGGGACAGAACGAGAGGGAGACAGAGAATCCCAAGCAGGCTCTGCGCTGTCAGCACAGTACCCGACACAGGGCTCAAACTCATGAACTATGAGATCATGACCAGAGCAGAAACCAAGAGCCAGATGCTCAACCAATTGAGACACCCAGGCTCCCCTATCATTTTCTATCCATAAAAATCAAGTGTGTCAATTTACCACAGAAACAGTTCCCACAGTGAAAACAATAAGGCATTTATAAGGATGTTTTAAAACATTTTATCAGGGACTTAAAATGTCTTTTGTGATTTTAAGTAATTTAGTAAATATCGTGAATATCAAAAACGCCACCTGTTTATGTAACAAGTTGTTAATTAGGAAGACATTTTAGAAACTCTAATTTTATTTATTAACTAATATTCAATATTTGCTTAATGCTTAAGTTGGGAGATGTATCTATTGTTTCCACTAGTACTCACTCTAAACCCTCATTAGTTTCTAGGTATCTTCTGGGTATGTAGCTGACTTATATCTTATTATATTAAGAAAAAGAAAGAAAATGGAAAGTTCTTGAATATGGTCTCTTTGCAGAAGAAAGTGCTAATTAAAGCACTACATGTTACTTTTTCTGCACATACATATGTCTTATCAAAGTAATTTAGTATTTGAAATTCTTTTCACAAGATGATGTAGAGTTTGAAGGTTGAACTCTAACTCTCGTATACAAATGCACTTTTAAATAGTTGCTTCCAATAATGTATAAAGATAACGTGCTCATGATTTAGGAGACCTTTTCAGACTATCTCTGTGTGAAATGCTAGCTCCTATTTTTAAGGATGTTAGAAAAAACTTACCATTGTCTTTAGATTAGGTGGACTATTCAAAGAAAGTAGTTGTACTAAAATAATTATATACCCTCACACAGACATATCTACCCACTTTAGCTTGGGAGCTTATAATTAAAATAATAGCTTAATCTACAAAACCTTTCACTATAAAACTTAACTATGGACCTGATTAGGTGTCCCTATACCTCACTAAGGGCAAGAGCTATACCTCAGTCTTATTCATCTTTAAATATTTTGTTCAGTGTCTGACACATAGAAACTTCTAATAGCTTATTTGTTGAATGAATTAATTAACTACTTTAACTTGACCTAATTGCTTGTAATTGTTTGCTCTCATTCATTACTACTGCAATCATATGAGAACATTCTTTTTTTCTGAGTATGTTTGAATACACATCTAGGTTAACAACAGAAATTTAAATATTAGTCATTACTTCTTCAACTTGGAGCAAGGGAAGATGAAAGGTCACAGTGCAAAGATCTGTCCCACGTTAGTCTTTTCCTGTGTCATGAGTTCACCAATTCATATTTCATGAGCACCTACCATGTATGAAGTTGTGTGCTAGGTAATGAGAAACAAATGTTTAGAAATATTTTGGGACACCTTGGTGTCTCAGTCAATTGACTGTCTGACTTCAGCTTAGGTCATGATCTCATGGTTCATGCGTTCGAGCCCCACGTCGGTCTCAGTGCTGACAGCTTGGAGCCTGCTTCAGATTCTCTGTCTCCCTCTCTGCCCCTCCACTACTCACATTCTTTCTCTCTCACTCTCAAACATAAATAAATGCTTTTAAAAATTTAATATTTCAGATGATTTTTGCCTCCAGGAACTTTTAGTCACATGATTCGCATCTTGGATTACAAGAGATGATTTTATTTTTTCTAATTTTTTAATCAACTTCCTATAAGAGAATTAAGAAGTATCTTTGCCAAATTGAAGTTGAGCTTACCCATACAATATGTCTTAGGCCAATGAAATGTGAGTTTGGTGAAATATATCACATTTGAACAAAAGTTTTAAGAGCTATTATATGGCTGACTCTTTGTATTTTCTCTCTACCATTAAAAACAATGCGTCCCCAACAGTGATGGCACTGTTAGCCTGGGTTCTGGAATAAAGGATTTAGCAGTAGAGCCACAGATAACTCACAGCTAAGTCTATATTTAACAGGAGCAAGAGATAAGCCATTTTTGGAGTAGACTACTGATTTGGGAAGTTGCTTTTTCCATAGTGCAGTCTTCCAAATGTAACTAGTATATGGACAAGTTCTACAAGATTTCCCAGGCTATTATAATATCAGAAAGGTATTCTCAGGAAGGGGTTTTATTTCTTTTTCTGTCTGGGGCACCTGGGTGCCTCAGTAGGTTAAACATCAGACTTTGGCTCAGGTCATGATCTCACAATTCGTGGGTTCAAGTCCTGCGTCAGGCTCTGTGTTGACAGCTAGCTCAGAGCCTGGAGGCTGTCTTCGGATTCTGTGTCTCCCTTTCTCTCTGACCCTCCCTGCCTCAAGCTCTGTATCCCTCTGTCTCAAAAATAAATAAACATTAAAAAATTAAAAAATAAAACATCTGTCTGACGCCATACTTGTTCTGTTGCACCATATTGTCTTTTTAATATAATGTTTATAACAAGTGCCATAACAGGAGTATTAGCTAACATCCACCAAACATTCTCTTTGACTTTATCACACTTTCCTGCTTAATCCTCCCATCAGTTATACAAGGTAGGTGCTGTTATTATATCTCCATTTTATTTATTTTCCAGATTAAAAAGGTCATGTAGCTTGCCCAAAATTACATAGCTATCTTTGTTCATTCTTGTTTTCTCATGTACTTTTTAAAAAAGAAAAGCCCAGAAATGTACTCTGATTCAAAGTGCAGGGTCCTGGAAAAAAATTAAGAAAAAAGGGGGACACCTGGGTGGCTCAGTTGGTTAAGCATCCAAGTTTAGCTCAGGTCATGATCTCACGGTTTGTGGGTTCAAGCCCTGTGTTGGGCTCTGTGCTGTCAGCTCACAACCTGGAACCTGCTTCAGATTCAGTGTCCTCCTCTTTCTCTGCCCCTCACCCACTCATCCTCTGTCTCTCTCTGTCCTTCAAAAATGAATAAATGTTAAAAAAAATAAATAAAGAAGTGTAGGGTCCTGGAACCAGAAAACCTGTGCTTCAGTTCCCATTATTAGCCATGTTACTTTAAGGACATCACTTAATTTACTTATCCCTCAAGTTTCTGATCCAGAAAAAATTTGGTGCTACCTTAAAAAAGGAAATTTATATGAAAAAGCTTTATAAATGACCAGGTACAAAGATGTATATTACTATATTTGTATAGAAAGAATGATCTTCTTTTAAAAATTAACTTGACAGATTGACAGCAATTATCCTTAAACATATGTGATGGTTTGATGGTTTCTTTCTGTGGATTTACTGCCAGCCTCTCTTCCCACTCTACACATCTCCATTTCCCACTCACCAACAATTAAAAGGAAAAACAAATAGGTGATTTAAAAATAGACGATCAACTCTAAAGTGACACATACAGCATCATTTATAATAATCACTATCAATAGGAAAGATAATACCTGTGGTAACCAGTCTCATATATCCGGGAATTTAACCATTTCTTGTCAATGACATATTTTTTTTTACATCAAATATAAATCAAATGTATTTTGTAAAGACCAGTTTGCTTTTCAGTCAACTGCAGCAGGTAGCCTTTTCCAAAGATAGCAGCACCAATATTTCCTCTGTCTCCCATTTTTTATCACTGTTCCATCAAGAGGGGGAGTCTGTTTCTCTACTCTGTTGAATATAGGTGAGCCCTGTGGCAGTTTGATCAACACAATATGAAAGACGTGATGCTGTAGCCATTTTTTGGGCTTAGCCATTAATTGTCCTGGCTAAGAAGTAAAAGTCCTTCTACTTTCTGCCTCTTGTAAAGCTCACAACACCACTCATTCTTGGGATGGTCCCCCTAGAAACCAAGGTACCTTTTTATGAGAAACATAAGCCATTTAGGGAAGGCATATGTAAGCATTTTGGTTTATAGCTCTGCTTAAACTCCCAGTCATTAGCCACCTTCATCTACCTTCCACATGAAATGCGCCATGTTGGATATCTAGTTCTGCCTTATCTAGTCCAGCCTGGCCTTCAGATGACTGCAGCCACAACCAAAATCTAACCCCAACTACATGAAGGAAACTAAGCTTGAATAACTGAACCTAGAACTTAGCCTAAAGAACCATGCAAAATAATGGTATATTGTCATTTTTAACTACTAATTATTGGGATGGTTTGTAATAGACAATCAGAACACCAGCTGTTTCTTTCTGTGAATCCATCAATACAATTTGACTAAAACCAAGGTGATTTTTAACAAAATCCTTTAGTGGTTGCATCATATTGATGTTATGTACTTTTAAAATTTTATAGACTATTTTTTTTTACTTTATTATTATTTTTTAAGTAAGCTCTACATCCAACATGGGGCTTGAACTCATGACCCTGAGATCAAGAGTCGCAGGCTTTACAGACTGAGCCAGCCGGGTGCCCTTGGACTAATTTTAAAATGAAGATACTATCTCACATGTTTTGCAGCTTAGTGTGAACTTAATTTTTAGGAAAAGGTGGAATTTGCATGCAAACACTTAAAAAATCATTGAAATCTTATTCAATTATTTGTGTAGGAATTTTGAAATCTAATTTAATTTTATTTTCAAAAGTAATGGATTTCAAAAACTCAGTAAGATAGGTTTTCAAGGATCAGTTTTCTTACATTTTCAATAATGTATCATGTCAGATAAACTGCAGCCAGATGTTCACAACTGATTTCCTCCCTTATAGGGTTTTTTTTTCCTAATGAAAAATACCTTTCTGTTTTATCATAATCACAAAGAAATAATACATGCAATTCATTATAGCATCCTAGCATAGTGTATGAACAAAGTAGAGGTAAGTAAGAATCCTCTGAAAATTCATATCTAAAATATAGTATTAGATAACCGGATGTCTTTGCCAAGTTATTTCATCTTTCTGTGATTCGGCTTCTTCAGGATAATAATATTTCAGAGACTTCCTGTGTAAGTGTATAAAATGATACATAGAAAACATTCAGAATAGAGCCTGACATATAATAAGCATTCAATGTTATTTTTAATTAGTAACAGTTTGATGTAGAAGTGTATTTCCTTCCAGATTCTATTCTAAGCATGCATAATTACATGTACACATTTTAGCAAAATTTATGGACTCATAAATGCTCAGTTTTCAAGCTGATTTTTTTAATTCTTTACATCTTGTGAATACAGTTTTATACCAATACACAGAAATATTCCTAGTTCCTTTTTACAATCACTTTTTATTCTAATTTATCTACATATGTGAAATTTCTGCTGGGTTCTATTTGAATGTTTTGTTGTTGTTGTTTTACCAATTAAACACTGTGATGAACATCTTTATTTTTTAAGTTCTCTTACACATAGGATCCTATAGACAAAGAAACTAGAAAAATAAACACTCTAAAATGCATGGACGTTTTTGCTCAAATAGATTAGACAATTTTATGATTACATGGAAAGTGCTTTATTAACTCTAAATACTGATAGACACCATGAGGCTGCTAATCTACACACAGGAAATAAATACTGATAAAACCAATATATGCAGATGACAAAAACTAGAGAAACCTAAAACCTAAAATTTTCATAATATTATCAGGATTAGATCTCCTAAATAATCAAGTTTATTTCAGAATGCTGGGTTCCTACATTAAGTGTAGTGTGTCAAAAGAGAACATTTTATTATACTACATAAAATTCATTTTTTTATTTTTTTAAGTATCTTATTTATTTTTGAGAGAACACAAGTAGGGGAGGAGCAGAGAGGGGGAAAAAGGATCTGAAGCAGGCTCTGCACTGACAGCAGTGATCCCAGATGTGGGGCTTGAACTCAAGAACCCCAAGGTCATAACGTGAGCTGAAGTCAGATGCCCAGTTAACTGACTGAGCCACCCAAGTGCCCCTTTGCTATGTAAAAGTTTAATCAAAGACTAAGTAAATTCCAAGTATACATGAGCATCTGAAAACAGAATTTGAGTAAAGAGTATTAAATCATAGATCCTGTGAAACTGAGGTACACTGGCACGCTAACATTGAACGAATGGATAAGATAAAACGTCAAAGAGAACAAGACTTGTTTAATCAGTCAGTGTTATCTGAAGGTAAATTCCACACAGTGGGACCAAACTGCTTGCCTTGTCTCTTTTCTATTCCTTTAAGCAGAATTTTCTAACACTAGCAATGGCAGAGCCAAAGGAGTTTCAGTTGAGGGGAGAGAAGAAAAGTTTGACACCAAATGTTTTATTAGCTCCTATCCTCAATCTGCCACCGTATAAACATGAAATCCATGTAAAAATATCAAACTTGGTATGACAAGACAGCACCAAAGACAGTTACCCAGACTTAACCTTCCAACCAAGTCGCCACCCCTTGTAACCCATCTTGGATTTCTGACATTCAAAACTGTAAAATAATATATTTCTGTTGTCTTAACCTACTAAATCGTGTTAATTTTCTATAGCAGCAACAGGAAACTATGCTACTTAATGAAGTTCATTGTTATAAAGAATGTCATAGCTTATAAGTTCATTGAATATAACAATGAATGAAGTTCATTGTTATAAAGAATGTCATAGCTCTTCATAGTAAAATGGCTTTGATCAGAAAAGTGTGCTAGAAACAGTCATACAAACATTGACAGTGTGTTATGTTCTGATTAGAGTACAGACGTGATTGTATTTTCTACCTGTCTTTGCAATCTTCAGCCTCACCTGTTTCCCTCATTTTTCTTGCACAGGGTTTTATCCTAGTTGTAGCCTTCTAAAACCCTGCAAAGAGTACAGAGTAAACTACACCTTGCTTTTCTTGCTTTTTGTAATAATGATTTTATGTTACCATTAGAACTATGCCAAGGACTTGTTACTTGAAGTTAGGATCCCTAAGTCACTCAATACACAGTAGTCCCTAAAAATCATAAAGGAGTATCCCAGGGGTGTGTAGGCTAATGTGACCCCTGTAGACACTTAAGATCTGAGTCCAGTTTGAGTCATAGCCTTGTAGTTTCTGGTGGCACCTGCTCTGGGAAGTTTATTTATTCATTAAATTTGAACAAAGCCTGTTCAAACAAACAAATAAACAAATAAAAGAAATGGCATAATTTCACCTTATACTCAAACTAGGAAGTTAACTCATGTACAAATAATACAATAGAATTCCACAAAGTAGACTGTCAATGTAAATGGTATAATAAAGTGCAGAATCCTTTCAAAAGTGCAGAAAAGATCCCAGATAAAAGGGTAATAGAGTCCTTTGGAATTGTCCAATACATTGCCTTTGACTCTTTAAATTCCTACCAAAAAAAGTGACAGTTTTAAATTGTGTTTTCTAGATGAAGTCAACATGATTTAGTCTCATTCCTGGGTCCAGGAAACTACGAGGATGAGATATCTAACCTGGAAAATTCATCAAGGTCTTCATTTTAGATCTTTTGTCACTGTCTTGTTGGGGATATTTGTGTTTAAAAAATTTGTGTTTAGTTACTATTTGTCATAAATTTCCACTGGTTAAAGTGCTCCTAACAACACCTCGAAGGATCACTAAAAGTAAAATCCACATTCTGTATCAAGAATTTAGTAATTAAAATCTCAATGTTATAGAGTTAGTAGTGAATAAAAGCAATACACAAGAGAACTAAGATTACGAATCTTTCCTGTTGAGGCTTACAGGTGATTTTTCTTGCTTTATACACTAACATCAGAAATATTTCCAGTGCTGGAAAGTTCTTCAAATATTAAAAAGACCACAGGGGTTCAGACTACTGCATGAATATTGAGCAAACGAATTAAGATATACTAGGGATACTATACAAAATGGTAGAATAACCCAGTTTTATCACCTCAGATATGTGGGGATGTATTCGTAGCCTTCATTCTTTTAAAATTTATAATAATTAGATTTATTAAACACTTCCTGAAGTTCTTTGTAATTTCACCCTGTACGTTTCTTGAAGTAACAAATATCTTAAATATACTTTCAATTGTGAACAAAACTATGCTTTACGTTTCAAATTTTAGAATTCCTCTTTGTAGCATTTGGAGGAACTACCTTATTTATGCTCATTGTCAGGATCTTTAAGGACGCCTAATAAATAGCACTCTTTCCCTACCACACAGCTAACTAAGCCAGTGGAAAAGTAAGACAAAATATGTGATTTCTGGAGTAAAACTTCACTCCAGAATTACGACTCCAAAAACAGACAAGGGTAGAGTTTATGGCTTCTATTTTGGGGAGGTTTAGACTTCCTCTTATGAAGGCCCAGAATACTGAGGCCTAGTAGCTTTACCCACTTACCACTTATTTAGAAATATGCAGAGGAGAAAAAGTGCTTTCTTGAGTCAGGCTTATTCTTTTTTTTAATGTTTTTTTTTTTTTTTTTTTTTTAATTTATTTCTGAGAGACAGAGAGACAGCATGAGCAGGTGAGAGTTAGAGAAGAGGGAAATACAGAATCTGAAGCAGGCTCCAGGCTCTGAGCTAGCTGTCAGCACAGAGCCCAATGCGGGGCTCAAACCCACAAACTGCGAGATCATGACCTGAGCCGAAGTAGGATGCTTAACTGATGGAACCATCCAGACGCCCTTGGTCAGGCTTATTCTTAAGGAATAAAAAGAGCAGCTGATTCAAGCCTGCCCAATATATCATATCAATTTTATCCACCAGACAAATTTCTCTACTTTTCCAAAGATGACCAAGATGATGGAGAGAGGTCAGGAGTGTTACACTAGTTTAATTTCCAGGACATGGAAGAAATACCCTAAAAGGGAAAGAAACATCCTTTCCTACTGACTGGACTCTCAGATTGTCACCAACACTCCTTCTATAAAGTCCCTTATTATTTTTTAAATTAACTTTGAGAATACGTCCTCAATCTTTTAATTCTCCAGATCAAGAGTATAATTGTAGAATATGGTTCTGAAGAAAGTTTTGCTTATTGGTCACTTTAGTTTCTCATCCGGGGACGTGGTCTGTCACTTAAGCATTTCCTGATGTTTAAGAAGGGTGACTCTTCATGTTATCAGAGGAAAGGATTAACTATATATTTTATCTCCAGATCTTTTGATTCTAGTTTCCAACATCCTTCCTCAGGAGGCTTAGAAATGTTGTTGGTCTTCTCAACAGTAGCCTTTTGAGCCCATATCTTCAGGGAACAATGAAAATGCTCACTGTAGCTCTTTAATGAATCATAATTGCTGGATGAGACCCATCCATTATCTTGCAAATACCATCTAGATTAATTCCTCCTGAAATGGCCTTCCCTGCAGCCCAAACTGAAACTTTTGCCGTTTCACACAGCCCACATAACTCAAAGTCCATTCAGGGTTTTCCCCACAGATCAAACTTTTACTATATGCAAAACATTCCTGTAATTTTACTGTTCAGTCACCTGAACTTTTGTAAAAATATCAGATAAGACAAATTCCAGAAGTAGTTTGTGTTGCGTATTAGTTTCCTATGGCTGCATGATAAAATACTACAAATTAGCAGCTTTAAACAATTTATTAGCTCATGTTTCTCTGCAGGTCAGAAGTCTGGGCACAGTGAGACTGGTTTCTTTCTCAGGATCTCACAATCACGCTATCATCCCAGGGCTGTGGTTCCCATCTGGGTAGAGTTCTCTTCAAGTACAAGGGTTGATGGCAGGATCCTTTTCCTACTAGCCGTCAGTTCAGCAGCCCACTCAGCTGTCAGAGTCTTCCCCCTCAACAGTTCAAACAGGAGTGTTTGCTTCCTTCTAGGCCAGCAGTCAAGGAAGATTCTCTCTCTTATGACCAGCCAGAGAGAAATCTCTGCTTTGAAAGGTTCCAAGTGGTATGTTGGAACCTTTCTGGGTCATCTGGGTAATCTCTTTTTTTTTTTTTTTTTCAATTTTTTAGTGTTTGTTTATTTTCAAGAGACAGAGTGTAAGTGGGGGAGGGGCAGAGAGAGAGAGAGAGGGAGACACAGAATCTGAAGCAGCCTCCAGGCTCCGAACTGAACTGTCAGCACAGAGCCCAACATGGGGCTTGAACCCACGAACCTGTGAGATCATAACCTGAGCTGAAGTCTGTCACTTAACTGACTGGGCCACCCAGGCGCGGATTTCCCTTTCTTAAGGTCAACTGCACCATGAGACATTAACTACTTGTGAGGGTCAGATTCGTACTATTCTGTCACTAGAATTATTCAGGGTATGCACATGAGAGGCAGGGAATCCTGGCAGCCATCTTAGAATTCTGCCTAGCAAACACTGTTAATGATTCCTAGGCATAGAAATGCCCGATTGTTCTTAGCCTTTCTTTTTCTTATTTTTGAATCAGCTTCTTGTCTTTGCAAAACTCTCTCCAAATAAGACTGTCATTCAGTTTTTTAAAACCTAAAGTCCCTATTAAGTATCTGTTTAAAAAGAGTTTTAAATAGTCTAAATGAATTTACTGAAATAAACAAGATACTTAGAACCAGATAGATCTGGGCAAGAGTCTGGATTCTACTTCCTCATGGCAATTCAACCTTAGCCAATTAATGATGTAGTTACGGAGTCTGTTTCCTTCTGTAAAAGGAGACAATAATTCTTACCCCTGGAAGGCTCTCAGTATTTAATGGACGTGTTAGAATCCTTACCCCAATGCTAGGTCCAGAGTGGCTAGCTAACAATTTCTTTCTATTCCATTGCTTTATTTCTCTTTTCATTTTGGTTCTGCTTGGTATTCATTTAAGCTAAAAACATATCCAGTAGATGAAACAGAGCAGATTTTGCCTTACAGAAAAATGTTACCTTTCTACCAACATGTTATTCTCAATAGGGCATTAGTATCCTACAATTTATAACCATTGCCAACAGCTTGCCTGGCAGAGAAGTACTACTTTAATCTGTTGATCCCTCTTATATGCTTATCATGCGAGTCACATTGACCAGCACATTGGTCATTAAAGTCATAAATTACATACTTTGGCCACCAGCACCATACCTTGAGTACTTTAAATATTGATCATGGAAGATGACTTATTTATATTATTTTTGTACAGCACATTCAATGTGTTCAACTTATATGTGATTCTAGAACTTTTCTGTGTCTTATAGAATGATCTTTATCCGAGTTTTCTTTTCTACACTGAATGTACCTTCACTGATCACATTTGATCCCTGGTTTATCTCCTGTTTTTGTTTTTTTTTTTTTAACCTTCTAATAACTTATTTAACTTAATTAATCATTTTGAAATTCTTTGCAAGTGCCTCTCAAATTATTTTTGGCTTAATTTTCTTTTTGCACTTCACCTTCACATTTTACTAGATTCTTTAATTTTCTGTCAAAATTTCTTAATTTTGGAAAAAATGTCTTGGCTTTTTGTTTCTTTTCTTCACTCAAGTGTATAGTTTTGCCACTTAGTCATGCATGGCTTGTGGTCAAGTTATTTTCTTGGAATTACATTATGGTGCATTTAAATGAACTAAAGGCATCCCCTGGGATATTAATGAGTACTTTATTAGAAAAGGTTTTAAATCTCTGTCAGATGTTTCTGTTTGTTTTCCATCATTAAGTATTCTCCTAATGATTATTTTAGGTCCTCTCTCTTACATTAAAATGTTGAATTTGATCATGCTGTTACCGCTTACTAATTTGCCATTTTCTGACCACTACTCAGAACTAAGTCTATTATATTTCATCTCCGTTGAAGCTTTAAAGGAATTTCATCTTGGAAAGTCATTTACCTTATCCAAATATCTGACACTAACATTTTGTCCTGATTAAGATTTCTGCCAATCGATATGGGGATAAATGTAGTGCTGCCTTATTATTATTATTATTATTATTATTATTATCTAGCCTAATTTTTTAGGTTCTTTTGATATCACATATCTAACTGATTCTCATTATCCTTGTATTTTGCCACATCTTTATTCTTTAAGTATGGAATGTGCCTTCACTTACTTTCCTTGTCTTGTAATATTTTTACCCTGTATGAATCAATATCCAAATGTTTTTGGAACACTCAAATTGGGTAATTGGAGGAGAATTAATGAAAGAACCATTTACAAAAATGAAGGCAGGGCATATGAGGAGCAACATAAATAGTGCAGGGTCCCAGGCCCAGTAACCAGGGAAAGTCATTAGAAGGGGCAGGCAGAGGGCATGATGATTACTGGAGCCTTGAAGCAGATTTATAGGCTGAGGGCTGACAGGAGCTCTGAAGGTTCCTGAGGAATGCAGCCCAGACTGCAACTCCTCCTAGAGCTGGAATCTGAGGAAAAACACTCCACCTCTCTCTTCCTTCCCTCCAATCTCTTGCTGGAAATCCCCACTGGCTACAACCCAACTGGAAGCTAGAAGATGAGGCAGTCCTTTTAGCATCTTCTTTCTCTGAACAGGAGAAAAAGGATACAGAATGAGCTTGGAAGGGAAAACTGAATAAATTCAGCAGAAATATCCACACTACTGACACTGTCATGTTAATGCCTTCCCTAAAGGGGGCATTGCTTAGGAGCAGTGTATGCCATTGTTCAATTATTTTTATTTTCCCTCCAGCCTTGCTCTGAATTGCCGCTCACTGTCTGTATATTTTGCCAAGCATTCCATGCTTGGTTTCTGAAAAGAGTTTAGAAATATTTATGCATTCTCCGTTAGGATTCAACTTGATATCACTTCCCTGGGAGGATTTCTATAAAATCCACATGGAGACACTTGGAAATGCCGATTGTTTCTCAGGTGCAGTTCTTAGAAGGCGCAGCATTTTTAAAAATATAAATGAAGTCAATTCATCATCTTCTTCTTGTCTTCTTGTGAATTGAAATTTTTGTCCAGATTTTTTCTACCGTGTTTTTCTAGTTATGTTAGTAGATGACCAAATGTCTCTTCTCTTGTTCTTGTTAGCATTAATGGTGTATAATAATGCCTGTTTTCTTTGTCCCTGGCAATTCACTGTGACGGTAAGAGAAAAGAATCTAGTAAATTAATTGTTTTCATCTGAAAAGTTTTAATCTTTTTCTCAAATATAATCATGATAATCAGGTTTGCTAGTGTTTTATAATGTCTATTGAAATCTCACCAGTGTGTTCAATTTAATATTTTTTCCAGTTCTTCTTTATCATTGAAGGGTGATAAATTTCCATTGTCATCCCTAAATGTTTCTCCCATTGGTTCACCACAGTGACTGAAATTTCCTTCTTTAGAAAATCTTTTCTGATATAGGATTTTATCTCCAGAAACTTGCTATCAAGTGGACTTAGATTAAGAGAAGTAACGTGTTAATACATAGTCACTAATCAGCTTCAAAGTCATCAGACAAAAAGGAGACATTGGTACTCAGAATAGGTTTCTGTTTAGAGATGCTGAAGGCTTAACTTTCAGCTGATGGAATTAACCCAGCTTTTATGTCCAACATATTCCTAGTCATGGGTAAAACCAAATGAGCATAGGGCTTATCTGCCTAAAATTTTCAGACACCGGAGCTGAGATTTATTCTATTATCTGAAAATTAAGCCCATGTATCACTGTCAACAAGTGCTTTTGATAAATACATGGACTTGTGTATTTTCTTAAGAGATAAGACACAGGAGAAGTTTAGAATTAGAGGCAAGGTCTGAGGAGGGAAATGTATACTTAGAGGCCAACAGAACCTGAACCATGGGATGTGTGCCAGTAATTAGATGCTCAAAAGAGAAATATGAACACTACAAGCACATTGTGTTCCATCTCCTCAACTTAAAAAAAAATTTGACTCTATCTTTCAGTCATAAATCCATAGGAAATACATCTTGCCCCCCAGATGAATGTATGTTGCTGTGTGCACAAGTCAGATTATTCCTCATCCACATTTTTCTCTCAGTCTCAATGTACAGATGGACCACAGCATTTGCTACTCAGCTACCTTGAAAAACATGGACTAGGTCATGAATCCTGATACGGGTAAAACCCAAAAACAACAATAAATTCAGTCATCATGAATTTGAAATAAAACCTCTCTCTCTTGCTGTGCCAGTGGATTTGGAAATATATATCCAGGCCAATATGAGCCATTGCCAAGCATTCTTGCCGTCAGGCATCTGCTGCAGGCCCACACTTCTGGCAACGGTAGGCAGCGGGGAACATCTGTAGGAGTCACATGCCCCAACGTCTGGTGTCAAAGCCTGGGAGAGGGTGTTCCCCCCCCCCCAATGCCGCCAAAGGGAGCAAAAAACCATGTTGTCACTAGTTACCAGGACATCCTTTCTGCTCCATCTGCTATTCTGTAAAAATAATCTAGGCATTTAAAACATAAAAATAAAAATCTCAAGTTATAAGAGTCAAATAGGATTGAAGTTTCTGTGACAAAGAATGAAGGCTAAGTTACCTGGAGAAATGACTTTAGTTTCACCTTTCTCTACTTCTATGGTGTGTGTCGCAGACAGGTCTGCAGAGTCCACTTGTAACCCTATCAACGCTTGTACTCAGTGTAGAGGACTCTCAGAAGTCACCCATGATTTTTTCGGTGTTTTAACATGTGACTTTTTTCTGTGTTGGATGAAGCAGAATTCTGTATCTCTCAGAATCCTGAAGATGTGTGCTGAAGTCAAACCCTGGAAGAATATAGAGCTCTGTGTGACTGAGATGATTTGTGTCACTTATAGAGAAGTAGAAAAAAAAAAAAGTCTGATTATGTTGTGTGAGGATAGTGCATGTGATAGACCACCTAGATTATTCCCCTGACTCTCCAGACGACTGGCTGTGTGACTTGGGGGAAGTCACTTGTTCTTTCCATGATTCAAGGTCTTCTGTGAAATGGGGATATTTAGTTTATGTATTTCATTAAGGTTTTCACAAGGATTAAATAAGATATACCATGTACAGGATTTGACATAATAATTGGCACATAGCAATTGTCTAAAAAAATTACCTATTTCTTTTTACTAAAATAAGAAATGCAAGGCATGAGGTAATTACATTTTTCCCCCTGGAGGGGGCCACACACCACTCACTTTCCCCCAGATTTACCATGTTTCATTGCTAATACTTTTCTCTCCACTCCCAGTTTCTACCCATCATGATCACTTAAGGCCCAGCTGAAACAATGCATTTTTTTTTCCATGAGTGACTGGTCGTTTTTCACAGGTATAGCACATGCTCATGAGTGGGTTCTTTTTTGGAGGAAAGTTCCCTTTTTTATTTGTCTTTGTAACTCCTATAGTTTCTAGTGCAGTACCTTGCACATAGTAGGGACTTTACACAGTCTTCCATTTTATTAATTTAAAATGCATGTTTACTCCATCTAAGATATGAAGTAAACTCACATTATTTAGAAGTTTTCTACTTGCTTTACTAAACAAATGGCAGTTTAGTGGAGTGGGCTTGCTATAGTTACATTTGCAGCTTGGTAACATGAATGTGTCTTATGAAAAAAACTTTGAACCAAATAACCAAATATTTACTTGAGTGTAAAAACCACAAAGTATTAAAACTTGTCACAAATGTGCCCCAGAATTCCTGACTGCAAATACAGACTTGGCTTGCCTGGACACTGAGCACAGCACTGCAAATCAGCCTCAGCTTGTTCTAACACTTATTAGTTCCAATACACTAATTCAGTCCAAACAGCTCTAAAATTAAACAGGAGCCAAGGCTGGGAAGTGGGTAATCATGATAGTACATCTTAAGAGACAATCTGATTTACTAGCCAGACAAAGTGTTAGGGTTTTTCTTTCTAATTTCAATCCTCAAATTAATCTGTTACTGGTTTATCACACATAGAAAAACAGTTGAACTTCAGGGTTTTTTTTTTTTCAATAATCAAGTTTATCAGTATGAAAAATATGAAAAGAGCCTAACACTTGAGCATAAATGTTAACAGAAAATGTGTCCATGGGAAGCAGTGAAAATAAACGAGTAATTATAAGATACATAGGCCCATATTTTGAACATGAAAAGGAATGATTCCTAAGGGAACACAGTGAAAATATTTCTTTCTGGATATCAGAATTATTTCATGCAATTTCTGGTGCATAATAGTAAAGATTTACTGAATTAGGGCTTTTATGTTCTAAAACCTAATCTCTGTTAAGTAGTAGGACCCAGGGTATTAAGCACTCTCTCATATTTTGTTCAGTGATAGTCTTTCAACTTAGAACTACTTTATGAGGAAATCATTGACACAAAATCTGTGATCAAATATGACAATGCTATTTTACTTAGGCTTCAGAGAGCTCAGCTCAGGACCAATTCCAAGCAAAATATATTAAGTAGGTGACACTGGCCTTTGTGATTCTCTTTCCCTTCCTTCCTCAGCCTTGTGTTTTCTGTAGTTCCTTCCTCTCCTATAAGCATCTAGGCAACTTATGGCATGTATGTTCCTCCCTCTTAGAAGGGTGTCTTTGAAAGGGAGTGTGGCACAATTCAGTGCTTTTCAATGATGTTGCAAGGAGCTATACGCGATTGCAAATCTCTCTAAAATAGTATTTCAGAGTCAAATAAATTTGGGATGTGCTACATTAAACAGAGTAAATATACTTATTTTTGCAGAAACTCTTAAAACTTTAATCCAATAATGTTCACTGAGCATCTTCTAGAGACGGACACTTTCCCAAACTGGATTAGTTACAGAAAGCACTTTCCAATAACACCTATTAACATTTGTCTGTTTGAAAAGCTGGAAAGTTCTGAGTTCAAACCTGGTTCTACTACCTACTTGAGAAACTTCTCTAAAGTTTACTCATGAGAAACTTGTGGCACCTAAAAGATATTCAAAAAATAGTATCATGATTTAATTATGTAGTTGTTAACGGGAGTAATTAAGGTAATAGAGAGAGACTGAGGGAGCAGGGTAGAACACCATTATTCCTAGAAAGCCCAGAGCTGATAATACGGAGAGGAGGTAGAAAGATCATGAAGCAGTATAGGACTGAATGGATTAAGTGAAATGTGGGGCTGGAGTAGTCCCAGCAAGCACAGGGCTACTTCCTGCCTGTCAGGTGGCAGAAGAAAGGAACTCTGCCTAAGCTAAGCAGACCGCAGAAATGTGCAAGACTAGGGGGGAAAAGGAGGAAAGAATTTTAGCTCTCAGGTCATTACTTCCAAGGGATAAAAATTGCTTAGAACATATCTGATTTAAAAATCATGGAATTCAGGGTCTTTGTCTAATGAAGGGATTGTAACCCACATATTTTTCCCCAATCATGGAAAGGGGAAGGAGTGTCCCAAGATCAAGGAAAAAGAGAACTGTGCATGGCTTACTTTTGTCTACATAATAGGAATGATAATGGTGCCATTATCATTGTGAAGATGCAAGTGATATTAATGCATATAAAGGCATTAGAACAGTGGCTGGCATCCAATAAATGTTAGCTATTATTATTACCCTTCTTTCTAAAATGTGCTTTCAAATACTAATTATGGTACTCCTAGAGCAAACCCAGAATTAAAGATTGTTTCACACATTTCTACTATGTACCAAATACCACTGACTATGGGACTTGCCCAAAGAGGCTGAGCTCTGCTATCATAAAAGTTACCAAGTCTATGGTTTTCTTTTTGAAAGCAATAAGACAGTCTATAGGGACAGAAGAAATATTGGAAATAAACCAAGGGTCTTGTCACTGCAAAGTGAAGGCGACATATTATAAGACACTAGATAATAAAAGAGTCTTTCCTATACTAAGCCCCTACCCCATTCCTGTTGCAATGTGATAAGTCTTCATCTGAAGACAAGGGTTTTAGGCTAATGAGTTCTTCACTGAGTTAATTTTTCCATCAAACTTAATTTTTCCATCAAACCTTTGAGGGAAGTTTAACCACCATTTCAAGTTCAAATTTATTTTCAAATTCATTTTTTCCACCCCAGTAAATAACAATAACTCTTATTTATTGCTCACTTCTTATACACCAGTCCCAATGCTATTTACAAGTATTCTCTAATTTCACCTTCCTAGCAACACTATAAGGTAAGGCACTTTCTTTCTCTTCCTCATTTTACAGATGAGGAATCTGAGTCTCAGGGAGACTAAGTAACCCACCCAAGGCCACTTAGTGAATAAAAGCAGAGCTAGGTTTTTTCAATTCCAGGGTCTACACAAAGCTACATACCCAAGACATTTACTCCTTATTGGCTCTGCCTTGCCGTTTTCAGAATACTTGAAATTGTGTTACATAAGAAGTCATTAAAAATAAACTATTCATGCTGTGGACATCTCAGACAGTGCTAATACTACCACCCGGAATGTGAATGTGACAAGCAGCTTTGTGTAAATTAGGTTAGTTCTTCATTTTTCAAATGAAAGGCATGTATATAATCTCTCCTGGAAATTCTAGCATCATGGTATTTCTAGCACCATGTTACTCTATCAACTTCATCAACTATGTAAATATGTTCATCATTGTTATGCTTTAATTAGGTCTGTGATTGTTATGGCAAATCTATACATGTTGGTGATTATTATTTTGAGGTTCCTTTGTTAGACCTAATGTATTGTTAAGTACACTGCCAAACTTCTGCCAACTCAGTTCTTTTGTTAATAACTCTCCATATAAAATGTTTTTCGTAGCTCACATGAATTCCTCCAATTTGCTTACACTAACTTCCTTTAGATCTAACCGTGGGACTGGTGACATAGGAGAAAAGGGCAAGTATTGGAATATTTGCCTCCCATAAGCAATCCAGTTTGACCCAGTCCACAGGCCAAATAAACAATAGGCTATTCCATTATTCTTGTTAAAAAAAAGTAGTTTTTTCTAAATGTGCCTTCTGTCTCTTGAAAAAATAGCACCGATTTCTTTTGGACTTCTTTCTCTTCCCTAAGACATCACTAGTACCTAAAACAGGTCATGTACTAAGCGTGTACTAAAATACCGCTGTTATTGACTCCTGGGTGGCTCAGTTGGTTAAGGGTCAAACTTTTGATTCCTTCTCAGGTTGTGATCTCACAGTTTGTAAGTGTGAGTCGGTCATAGAACTCTGCGCTGACAGTGTGGAGCCTGCTATGGAGCCTCTCTTTCTTTCTCCCTCTCTGTCTCTCTGTTCCTCACCTGCGTGTGCTCTCCCTCTCTCAAAATAAATAAATAAACTTAAAGAAAATACTAGTTTTCAAGATAGTCTCATGATTAAAACCAATTCATTGCACCCCAACATCAAAAGGCTGAATTCCAAGTACATAGAAGACATTCACAACGTGACTTCCTATCCCTCAAACCTCTTCCATCACTTCCCAGTTCACTGTATGTTGTTGCACACTCTTAATCTGTCAAGACCAAGTTGTTAACAAAGTGCTTCATGTACCCATTTCTTTAAAGCAGCCAGAGACTATCACCTCCCTCTTTGAACCCATTCAATGGCTTCCTTTCTCAGTCAAAGACATTACAATCCTCACCATGGGCTAGTTCATCTGACACTCTCCCCACTCCTTTGTTGGGTTACCTCTCTGCCCTGCACCTCTTATCACTTTCCCTTCAGCTTAATCTGATTTAGCCACACAGATTGTCTGGCCTGGCATGCTTCAGCCTCTGGGCCTCTCCTGGTCAGCTCAAACTGTAATCACAAAGTACTACAAACTGGGTGCCTTAAAATACAGAAATGTATTTTCTCATAGTTCTGGAGGCTCAAAACCCAGGATCAAGGTTCTGACAGGGTTAGCCTCAAGTGAAAAATCTCTGCTTGGCTTACAGATGGCTGTCTTCTCACTGGGTCCTCTGTGTACACAGAATCTTGGCATCTCTTCCTCTTCTTATAAGGACACCACATTTGTTGGATTAGGGCTCCACTTTTATGATTTCACTTAACCTTAATTACCTTCTTGTAGGTCTTATCTCCAAATACAGGCACACTGAGGTTAGCGCTCCAATGTGTGAATTTTGGAGGATACGACTTAGCCCCATACCAGGCAGGTCCTTGAGATATGTTGTTATCTCTTTTCCCAGATATACTCATGATTCACTTCTCATCTCCTCCAGGTCTTTATTTAGAAGTAACCTGCTCAGGGAGGTCATTTCTACTCTACTAAAAGTTACAAATTTTCTCTATTCCTGGAGCTCACTATCCCCTTTTTTTATTGTCTCCATGGTGTTCTATACTATTTCCCTTTAATCTATTATGTATTTTTCTTACTTATTTTCATCTCCCTCAACCCCATTATAAACAACACAATGACAGGATTTGGTTTAGTTTTGTTACTTGTGAAACCCCTAGCATCTAGAACAGTGCCTGGCACATAGGGTTTCTGAATAATTAATTGTTAAAGTGAGATTGGTTTGAATTGTGCATATGTCTCTTCTCCATGAAGCTTCCTTCTTCTCCAAGTTTACTCCCACTCAGCCATAAAAACTCAGGCCCTACATTTTTTGGCCTCTTACAAAAGTAACACATTGGGTATATTCAGTTTCTACAACTACCATATTATTTTAAAAGATTACATTCTCATGATCTACCATTTGTGAGTATCTACTGTCTACTAGGCACCATGCTGCAAATGCATCCTCTCATTTAGTGCTCAATCTCTAAAAGACAAATATGAGTGTACTGAATTTACCGAGAAAAAGCCAAGATGGAGAGAAGCTAAATAGCTCATCAAATTCAGAATCCAGGTCTCTCTCTAACTCTGAAATCCATCTTCTTCTTTTTTTAAGTTTGTTTGCTTATTTTTTTTTTTTTTTTGAGAGAGAGAGAAGAGAGATGAAAGAGAGAGAGAGAGCACTAGGTGGAAGAGGGGCAGACAAGAGAGGGAAAGAAAATTCCAAGCAGGCTCCATACTGTCAGCATGGCGCTGGGCTCCTCGTCATGCGGCTCCTCCCAGCGGAGCTCAAAGTCACAAGCATGAGATCATGACCTGAGCTGAAACCAAGAGCCAGGCTCTTAACTAACTGAGCCATCCAGGCACCCCTGAAATTCATCTTCTTAAGACTGTAAGGTACCACCTACTTAGAGTCGCAAATGCTGCTTTGGTCTGGCTCAAGGGCCATCTCTTGTGGACAGCTTTACATGAAATTCTCACTGTCAGGAAGAAGGAAAAATAAGTCAGCAAATATTTTTTGAGTTCCCATTATGTGTTGAGGCTTGTGTGCATAGATTGCTAATAACTTGTCTTTGAGGAGCTTGTAGTCTGGTTATAAGTATGCTGTAAATGGAATATTTTCATTTCTCAATTATTCTGCAAACCTTGGGATGAATTCTGGAACTGGATTATAAGTACAAATTAAGTCTCTGTGTGTTTACTTTTTTTTTTTTTTAATTTATTTCTAGGAGAGAGAGAGAGACAGCATGAACAGGGGAGGGTCAGAGAGAGAGGGGGAGTCACAGTCTGAAATAGGCTCCAGGCTCTGAGCTGGCAGTCAGCACAGAGCCTGACGCAGGGCTCGAACCCACGAACCACGAGATCATGACCTAAGCGAAAGTCGGACGTTTAACCGACTAAGCCACCCAGGCGCCCCTCTGTGTGTTTACTTTTATTATCAAGAGTACGATCACATTGGTTAAAAAATAATCAAATGCCTAAACAATGTCACATGAACTCTCCAATAACAGAAATGTCTTCAGTTCTGTTTCAGGACTCCATCATGGTCATCTGTTCTCTAAGTCACAACTTGACCAACAGTGATATTGATATCAACAGGCAGTTACTTATATGATGTGAACTGAGAAATATCTGGAAGGTCTTAATGATACAGCCAACATATTTCTGTTACACAAAGGCTACATTAAGTTCATTGTGAGTTGATTGTTGTTTTTCACGACTCCCATTAAAAAAATTCTCCTAAGAATAGTTATTAACGGTCTTAAGAGAAATTAATATATTTCATGATGCTCCTTGATAAGAGGATGTTCATAATATTTCACCTTGGAGGCCTGGAGAGAGCAGAGGAATATGTTGAGAAGTGCTGAAAGAAAGATAAGGAAACAGATTCAAGTACAAATGTCACTTATTTCCCATTTTTGTCTCCCCTTGGTTCCACCTTAAGTCATTTGTGACTCGGTACCTCTTTCCTTCTAGGAGATGCAACGGTTCCTTTGCTTTTCTAAAAGGCTTTTCAACTCAAGATGAGCAATGCTGCCTCTTTAATGAGGCTTTTGTATCTTGAGGCTGCTGTCTTTTGTTTTTCTTCCAGGGCCAGTCTCTAATGATATTTTTTAAAATCTTCAAAGAGTCGCCTGGGCTACTAGGAAGTAGGAAATTAAAAACGCTCAGGCATTCACTAAACCAATCAGCTCGGAGAAGAATAATCTCCACTTGTTGCCCTTAAATACAAATAGTGTAGTTTGTGGTTTCAGGAATGGCGTAAGATTGGAGGAAATTACACAAAGGGCCTGGAGAGTTAAGTGGCCCCTCTGGAGATCCTCTAATAAGAGGCAAAGATAATTGCTCACCTTATGGAGTTTTGTTCCATGCCAGGTACTATTCTAAGAGTTTTACATGTGTATGAGTTCTACTGAACAGTATGAAGCTTGGACTGTGAACAAAATGCAGCTTTTGTTTTTCATCACCCCATTAAGATTTATTCACTGGAGTAATTGACCCTGTCTTTGGATGGGGATTTGGCTCTAAAATTATAACTCCCAGCCACCTTCAGGTCAGAATGCAATGGAAAGCCAGTTTCAACCTTTTACTAGTACCCTCTCCCCACACTCTGGTTGCTGTTTACTCCCCTTCAAGTAGAAGATGAAAAGGCAGAAAGATTACGAAGCAGGACAGTTCCTATTTGCTTTCTCTGGATCTGATGGGCAGAGCTGAGTCTGTCTTTCCTGGGCAAGCTCTTTAGAACCCTTACCAGGACCCTGCCTTCAATCAGGTTCCTTCCCCCACTGATGCTAACCCTCCACCCTGTGGTTTCTTATTTATTCCCTCCTTGGTCTCAAGCATCTGGTAACTCCCTGTCTGTCTCTTCTTCTGGAGTCCCCTCACCCCCATTCCTGGAGGACCTTGTGCCTACTCCTTGTCCAGAAGACTTGACCATGAGGTGCTTATGCCAAAATATAAGCGCACCCGCCTGTCCCAGTAATGATGCCTACTGTCTGCCACAGAAACTGAGCTTGTTCCTTCCTGGCCTTCTACGCCCCCAGGGTTGAGGCCTCACTGTGGTAGGCCTACCATTCATCCACATAGCTTTCAAATACACATTCTCCCTGTGTCCCAACTGCAGAGAACACATTTCGAGAGTTTTGGAATGAACCCTTAAAATCCCCTCATTAGGCCTGGCTTTGGAAGGTGTCAGCTCCTGAGGGTGGGAAAGAGAGAAACTCGCAGTATGGATCAGTCCTCTCCAAAGAAATCTCTTCCCCAACCTTCTCACCACTCTCCCTCCCCTCTTCCTGTCTATTCAACATCCTAGACATAAAAGTTCTGTAACAATTTTGTTTATAAATCTGCATGTGTGGTGTGGGAAGAAGGGGGTCATTCTCATTTTAAGTCTCTGATATCTATTCTATTAACATATCACATGACAAAAAATTGAAAAAAGGAGAGTCTTATTCTAATACTGTAGTACAGAGGTATTTATTCATTTGGTCCCCAGAACAATTCTGTGAAATAAAGATTATTTTCATTGTACAGTTGAGGAAACTGAGTTGCTGTGACATTTAGGAAATCACCCAAGGTTTACTCAACAGATAAAGGACAGAGCCAGAATTCAGATTTAGACAGTCTGATTAGAGGTGGTGCTCTCAAATAGTAAATTATAAACTATTATCTACAAGTTTGTATACACAGAAAATTAATGAACACTGAAGTAAGTTGCACTTGACAAAGGGAACAAAATTGAGAAAATCACCGTGTTTTAAATCACTGTGTTGGTGACCTTACTAAATGGTGGGACGTGATGCAACGAAAATTTGAAATATAATCTTTGAAAACCTTAATTGCATTTGTATATAAATATGCTATGATATCTTTCACCTAAAAAACCCAAAATCTGATCACTTCTATTACCCCAGGTTTCTGATCACCTCTTTGGTCAAAACACTTTCCTGTAATTGTGTACACTTCTATTCTTATTCATTCTTACATGCATTCCAAACAGTTTTATAGCCACTAATCTACCAAAATGTCTCTTGATGAAGTTACCCATGACTCAGTCTTTTCTTTGTCCCCATTGAGCCTGCCAGCAAGTTTTGTGTAATTGATCATGCCCCTCCTCTTGCAATACTTCCTTCTCATAGTCCCTGGTGAGTTACACTCTGGATTTTCTTCCTACCTCACTGTCTACTCCTCCACAATGTTCTCTGGTTCTTCATCTTCCATTCTTTGATGCTGCAGTCTCCTAATGTTTGGCTCAAACCCCCAACTTCTCTACTTGTTTTCTAGATAGCCTCATACAGTCTTTAAATATAATCCATTCCTTAATGATGCTCAAGTTCTTATATCTGGCTTGGATCACTTCCTGAAATGAACTGCAGTCTCCTGTTTTCAAATGCCTTCTAGACCTCTGCACTTAGATATCTAATAAGCAACCATAAAGTGAACATACCCAAAACCTATGGATTCACACAACGCCTGAACCACCTCATCCCATAGTCTTCCCCATTTTAATAATTGGCACCTCCATTCTTCCAGTTTCTCAGCCTTCAATATTGGACTTATCTGTGACCCCTCTCATTCTCTCACATGCCTTGTGTTACACCAGCAAATTCTATAAGCCCTGCTTTGAAAACATCTCAATCAGACGTCTGCTTAACAGCTTCAACAACACTACCCTTGTTCAAACTACTTTTTAAAAAATATTTAATGTTTATTTATTGTTGAGAGAGAGAGACTGTGAGTGGAGGAGGAACAGCAAGAGAGAAAGAGAGAGAGAGAGAGAGAGAGAGAGAAAAGGAGACATAGAATCCGAAGCAGGCTCCAGGCTCTGAGCTGTCACCATATGGCCTGACCCAGGACTTGAACCCATGAACTATGAGATCATGACCTGAGCCGAAGTCAGACACTTAAGCAACTGAACCACCCAGATACCTCTAGTCCAAACCATTCTTATTGCTTGTTAGTACTGGCCTCCCTGAATCCATCTTGGCCTCCCAAGCTATTCTTCACATAGAAGTCAGAGGAGTACTTTAAAAAAATATTTAAATCCAAGTTAGTTAACATATAGTGTAATAATAGTTTCAGGATAGAATTTAGTGATTCATCACTTACATATAACACCCAGTACCCATCCCAACAAGTGCCCTCCTAATTTAGCCCATTTAGCCCATCCCCCCCAGTCAACATCTCTTCAGTAAATCTCAGTTTGTTCTCTGTATTTAAGAGTCTCTTATGGTCTACCTTTTTATCTTATTTTTTTTCTTCCCATCCCTTATGTTCACCTGTTGTGTTTCTTAAATTCCACATGTAAGTGAAGTAATATGCTATTCTTTCTCTGACTAATTTCGCTTAGCATAATACTCTAGTTCCATCTACTTTGTTGCAAATGGCAAGATTTCATTCTTTTTGATTGATGAATAATACTCCATTGTATGAATAATATATATTATATATATATAATAAGTACTGAAATTGCTGGTTCATAGAGTAGTTCTATGCTTAACTTTTTGAGGAACCTCCATACTCTTCTCCAGAGTGGCTGCACCAGTCTGCATTTCCACCAACAGTGCAAAAGTATCTCTCTTTCTCCACACCCTTGCCAACATCTGTTGTTTCCTGAGTTGTTAATTTTATCCTTTCTGACAGGTGTGAGGTGGTATCTCACTGGGGTTTTGATTTGTATTTCCCTGATGATGAGTGATGTTGAACATTTTTCCATGTGTCTGTTAGACTTCTGGATGTCTTCTTTGGAAAAGTGTCTGTTTATGTCTTTTGGAGAGGGGTACTTTTTTAATGTTTGTTTGTTTGTTTGTTTGTTTGTTTGTTTTTGAGAAAAAGACAGTGACAGAGAGAGAGAGAGCAGGAGTAGAGGAGGGGCAGAGAGAGGGAGACAGAGGATCCAAGCAGGTTCTGTGCCATCAGTGCAGACCCAGACATGGGGCTTGAACCCATGAACTGTGAGATCATGACCTGAGCTGAAGTAGGACCCTTAACCGACTGAGCCACCCAGGGGCCCTGAAAAGAGGTACTTTTGAGTCAAGTCATGTCAAACTCTGCACAAAACCTTCCAGTGCCTTCTTGTCTAACTTGGGAAAATTCCCAATCCATACATTGGTCTTCCACGTGGTGTGGCTCCCTACTTCTTCTTCAACTTTATCTGCTTTCTAACTCCAACCCCACAGCCAACATGCTGCACTAGCCATACTGGCATCCACATTGTTCCTAGAACTTACAACCCTTTAAGCAAAACTGTAAAGACTTTTACACTTGCAGCTTTCTGTGACAGCTGTACTCTCCACAGAGCCACATAGCTAACTCCATCACTTCTTTCGTGTCATGGTTTATATATAATTTAAAAGGAAATGCATTCCCTTAGGATCTATCACCTTATGCTGCTTTCTCTTCCTATATTGTACTTGATATATTTCTATGTATTTGATATTATATATCTATGTATTTGTTTATTATGTTGATATAAATTCCATAAGAGTAGAGCCTTTATTTGTTTTTTCATTGCCGTCTTTCTCATCATCATCTGAGAAGTCGGAACAGTGTTTGAACCAATGTTAAGTGCTCAATAAACACTTGTTGATTTTAGGGACATAAGGATGCCCAGTGAATACAAACAGTAAAATAAAACATCTTTAGAGCAGTTCAAAGGGAGGTGTCCTGGTCATTATTTTAAAATGTGGGTGGCTCAGTCCAAGTGTCCGACTTCGGCTCAGGTCATGATCTCATGGCTCAGCCAAAGTGTCTGACTTCGGCTCAGGCCATGATCTCACAGTTCATGGGTTCGAGCCCCGCATCGGGCTCTGTGCTGACAGCCAGCTCAGAACCTGGACCCTGTTTCAGATTCTGGGTCTCCCTCTCTCTCTGACCCTCCCCTGCTCATGCTGTCTCTCTCTCTCTCAGTAATAAATAAAACATTTAAAAAAATTTTAAATGTGAAAGCTAGGAGTAGGCCAACAATTTTATTAAAAAAAGGAAAATTATTCAGATTACCCTGAGTTGGCTTCCTCTATGGCTACAGTTAAAAATTAACATTCTAGACATTTTATTATAATGAGCATTATTCCTCCTAAGTGGCTCTCCCAGTTTTGAGAAAGTTTTTAGTCAGGAGACAAAATGAATCTAGATTTAATTAATATTTGTATAATTGCATGTAAAATTATAAAATTATTGTATAATCTTATTGTAAATAAGCTTCCTAACAAACATTATTAATTCCATTTGAATACTGGTGCATTTTAACAAGGTCTCAGCTTTTTATTTCTAGATTTGTTTAGTTCTCTTATTTACATATTATTGAATGTGTCTAGGTTTTTTTTCTTAATTGTTAGATTAGTGTTTGCTGGCTGATACTTCCACTTCTCTTGCTCCCAATGTTTCACTAAAGAAAAATATTTAGGAGTGCACAGTAATGCCTTCTAAATAATGTTACTTTACAAAAGTAATACCTTGACAGAACTTGGAGACTGTGGAATGATCCAAGCTAAAACGTTTTTGCTCTATAAAATGTATTTGATTCGCCTTCTTTTCTAAAGTCCATTTACCTCCTTTCAATATCTGCTTTCCATGAGGCTATGCAAGATTGATGGAGACATTAAATCGAAAAACTAAAAGAGAAAAAAAATGTAAATGTGAATTTTCAGTTGACTTTAGAGGAGATATATTGCTTAATAGAAACACGCAGGAAACAATGCTAGTGGGCTGTAAATCCCAGATTAATTACACATTTTCAATATTCTTTGGAGCCAATGCATATAACTGAACTTTTTTATAAAGCACTATAATTTTATGATTTTTAGCACTAGCCAGTAAATTTACAAGCATTAGTATTGGAATACGTGATTTTGCTCCTATTACCAAAAGCAAAATTACTGTGCTTTAATACAAGCCTATTAGATCTCTGTTCCCACATCTTTTATTTATTGATTTCTTAAAAATCTGTGTCTTGTGTTTTGTTGTACAATCAGCGATATAAATATACTTCGATTGTTGAAAGATTTGACACTGCTAAGTAACAAATCTGTGAATTAACAATGCTACTCTAAATGATCTAGGAAATGTCATTGTAAGTGGTAATATCAATACGTATTTTGGTTCATTAGCAGAATACACAATGGCTATTTCTAGTCTTCTCAGTCTCTCTGTGTAGCCAGTTTGTATTGTGATGCCTGGCCTAAAGCAATTCTATTTTTAGTTCTAATGCAACAGTCTTAAATTGCTTATTTTCTGTTTACTAAAGTCATCCTGTTTGTTACCATGGAAACCATGACAAGTGCTCTAGCTAACTATTTTATTAAATGAATTGAAGATGTAGCTGAAGACTGTGAAGGTGCAGCATGTCATTCTTAAAACACATTTTTCAACATCTGTAAAACCATATCCATATTTATAGAAAACACAAAATTAATTATAAATAAGTTCTCCTACATTTCAAATCTGGGAGACTATTGACATTTGAAAATCTGAATCATAACTAACACATAGGCATCCCCAACTTACAAAGAGCCCATGTTCTAAGAGTGTTTTTGTAAATCAGTTCCTTGGAAATTAGACCATGTTTGCCAATAGAAACAATTTCCTAAATAATAATTAGATCTTCAGACCCACCCTCAAAAGCTCTTCCATCTGTGATGTCTCAATCTAGAGTAATATGAGCAATAGCCTTTGTTCTTGGCTCTGGCAGTAAGAGCCATGTCGCAGGGATGAGGATGAGAAAAAAGGAAAGGGTTTTATCGTACTTATTTTATTTTTAATAGCTCATGCATAGGACCATGAGCTATGCATATTCCATTTTGGAATATGAGCATCCACTGGTCTTCAGGGATGTTGGGCTTCCAACTACATTCTCCTGTTATTTGCCAGTGCCCCTGTCTTCACACTCTTGATCTCTCACTTTCTCACATCTCCCTCTGAAACCTGGACCCTCTTGCTCTGAATCTGCTCCTGCCTCTGCACTAAATCATTATTTTCAAGATTCAAGATGGTCCCAGCCAGTTGTTTAAAAAAAAAAAAAAAAAAACTAAAAAAACAAAGCAAAACATTCTATTACCTGAATAATTGAGACTCTTCCTGAAGTTTTACATTTAAAAAATACCATACTTTTGAACCCAAACAAATCCTTAACCTGAGGTTTCCACCACCATTACTAAAAAAAGAAACATCCAGTGGGTAAAGATGTAAGCTGCTTTAAGGAAATACTTGATTCAAGAAGTCAATCAGAAGTCAACTAATTTAAAAGAAATCAACTTCTTGACAGTATTCTCTGAATTTCAGGTCTTGGATTTTTCTGTTCGAGGATGGGTGGCAGTAATTTGTTATAAATTGAGTCATCCCTTTGTTCATCTCCTGTTCAGAAGATTCTAATACAATGTATATTAGCCCCATAAATCCTTTAAAAAGAATATCATATTATTGGTTGAAGGAATCAAATTAACACAATAAAATATACAAAATTTTGTTTTCATTTTCTAACAGATTACAAACCAAATAATTATAATTTGGGCATTGTGAATTTTGCAGGAAAAAAAAAAGAAAAGAATTATTGAATATATTTAAGTCAGAGTCAATAACTTGCCATTTTATATCCAGGAATTTAAAGGGAGAAAAAAAGGAATAATTTGCTTAACACTAAAATCAAAAAGACATAAGATGAGTTATCTTCATTGTTTATACAGCTATTTTATATAATTCAGAATTATTCAAAATATATGAGAAGGTTTAGAATTTTTCTATAAAGAATATACTTTTTGTTCTTTATATTATTATAGTAGTGTGTGTGAGAACAAATGAGATTTGATATTCTATTTTTCCATAATGTAGCACCTGAATTTGCCTGTAAAGTCTTTATGGAAAATTTTTTGCATTTTTATGGAGACATCTGTATATTGAAATATAAAATAAAAGTCTAATTATTTTGTTAAATTTCAGTGACTATTTATAATGGAAAATTCTAGGGTGTGATTAGAATTTTAATATTACTAACATCTCAAAGTGAAGGTGTATGTTTGACCTAACACTCATTTTTCATCTCCTTAGGGTCCACTTTCATTTGTAACACTCACATAATTCCAGTGAAAAACCAAGAGGGTGTGGCTATGATGTTCATCATTAATTTTGAATATGTGACAGATGAGGAAAACGCCGCCTCCCCAGAGAGGGTAAACCCAATATTACCAGTCAAATCGGTAAACCGTAAGTAATATTCTGCTACTGTAGTAATTTTAATACATTCTTCATTTTGAGTCAGTTCTCAAGCTATGTTTGCATTTTAAGTAAAATCATTTTATATTAAACAAAGTCATAGCTGCTGTTACTCTTTGGTGCTTTACAGAATTGATCAGTAGCTTTTAAAGCCATTTGACTTGGTTATACCATTGTTAATTCAACTAGTCCTCTACCGATGGTTGTTTCCACATTTTGGTTATTACAAATAATCCCAGAATGAATTGTAAACATGTATGTATGTGTTTGGAAAATTATCTTCAGGTTAAGAGTCTGTAAGTGGGATTCTTAAGTCAAAGGGTAAATGCATATGTAATTTTTCACGATACTACTAAACTCGCCTTCCCATGGTTTGAACCATTTTACACTACCACCAGTAATTTGTTAGATCTTTTCTCTAAAGCCATGGTAACAGAGTGAGTCAGTCTTCTCGATATTTATCATTATGATAGGTGAGAAGTAGTACCTCAATTAGTTTTAGTTTCATTTATCTTATTATGAAAGAGGGTCATATATTTAGGCACTATGGATATTTCTTTTTCTGCCAACTGTCCATTTCCTATATACATTTTTTGTCTTTTTCTTTCAAATTGTAAAATAAGTGGCAAGTCTCTACCCCAGCAACTTTTTTTATCTTTTCCTAATTTTTGTCATGCAATGGTTTTGTTATTGTTCGTTTGTAATATATCTAAATTAATGAACCTTTTCTTTTGCTGATTCTGAATTCTTGAGTCATTTTTAGAAAAGTTTTCACCATTCCAAGGATGGAAAAAAAGCCTTTTCCTAGAATTGTATGGTTTTATTCTTTTTTTTTGTATCTCTGATAGATTTTGTTTATCTTGGTTTATGGTGCAAGATATAAATTTAATTTATCATTTTATCAATGCTCTCCAGTTGTTTCAACATCAGTTATTAGAAAGCCTTTCTTTCCATCAGTTACTTGAGATGCTACCTTTATCACACACACTAAACTTCCTTTATGTGCTTGAGTATATTTCTGGACTTTTCGTTCAGTTTTGTTGGCATATTTATCATTCAGATTCATATTGTTTTAAATATACAGTTGATCTCTGATGTGACATGCTCCCTTTGACATTAATTTTCAGGGGTTTGAGGTTATTTCTTGCTAAACATTCTATATGAACTTTATAAACAACTTGTCCAGAAATGGAAAAACTTCTTTGGGCTTTTAATTGGATTCTCATTACTTTTATAAATTAATTTGAGAAATGTTAACATCTTTAGGATGTTGAGTCATTCCGTACAAGAATATTATATGTATTTTCATCTTTAAGTCTAATTTTTGTGTCTTTCTGAAGTGTTTAAATTTTTTCTTATGCTTTAGTTTGCTACTTGGAATTTAACTTTTTGTTATTGCTGCTATTATATATAGAATCTTCTCTTTCATTATATCTTATGATTATTTTTAAGGCTAATGATTTTTTTTCTTTGTATGTTAGCTTTATATCCTACTATCTTAGTGAGTTTTCTTAGTTTTCAGTGGTTTTTACATTGACTCTTAATTAGTTTTTCAAGTGTCTATCATATCAAATAGAGATTGTTTTACATTTTTCTTTCCAATTCTTATACATCTAATAGTTTTCTTTTGTTTAATTGTGCTAGCTATTATACTTCCAACGTATTATGAAAAAGTCATTGATGGTAAATATCATGCCTTCTTCCCTATTTTTTTAGGAATGCCAAGTGTTTTTCATTCATTCAAATGACAGTATTTGAGTTGTATGTGTTTTATACTTGCAAGGTTTTCCATTGAGTTATATTTATTAAAAATGGGTGTTGAAATTTATGTTTCCTTTTCAGCATCTGTGGAAATGAGTGTGCTATTCTGTTTCTTTATTTTTACAATAAATTTTATTAATGTGGTTACTAACATGGAACTAGTCTTGCATCTCTGAAATGAGTCACATTTGTATGATTCCTTGATGAATACCATTTTATACCATGATGTATTTCATTTTGTACTATGAAGTTGGCCTCTCTTTATCTAAAAATAATTTAGGATCTTTACATCAGTGTTCATTAGGGAGACTGACCTGTAATTTGTGTGTATGTCTATGTGCATTTTCGTCAGGTATCAGTATCAGTCTATAATTCCTTCAGAAAATAATCTGGAGATTATTTTTTTATTTTCTGTGCTACAGAACCATTAAAGTTAAGTATGATTTTCCTTGAAATCCTCTAGATCTGATACTATTTTATGGAGTAGCTCTTTGACAAATTTCCTTTTTTTTCTATCTCCAGAGATTGGACTATTCCAGTTGTCTATCTGAACTAGTATCAGTTTTACTAAATGTTATTTCTCAAGAATTTCAGGTAGATTTAAAAGATTTATTTTAATACAATTATGCAAAGTTATCTTTTATTATTTTTAAGATTTTTTCAGTTTTATTTTCTTGTTTATATATTTAAACCATCTTCTAGTCTCTATTTGTTTTAGTTGTGCTTCTTTAGACATTGTAGAGTGAAGTTTTCTTTTGTTTCTTATAAGAAAATATAATACTTTTCTTTTAAAATAAATTATAATAGGTACTTATGTTTACTGATATAACAGGTTTTTTCTTAGTACTAATATTGTCTATGTTAAATATACTCTGTTTTTTAAATGTTTATTTATTTATTTTGAGAGAGAGAGAGTACATGTGAGCAGGGGAGGGGCAGAGAGAGAGGGAGAGAAAGAATCCCAAGCAGTCTCTCTGCTGTCAGCACAGAGCCCAATGTGGGGCTCAAGCTCATGAACTGTTGAGATCTTGACCAGAGCCAAAAATCAAGAGTCAGAAGTTTAACCAGCTGAGTCACCTAGGTGCCACTTAAATATACTGTCTTAAAACATTTCATTATGTTATGTTTTCTTTGCTTTTTATTAAAAAAACTTTGTGCGCTTTTGGTTTGTTTTATCTTGTTTTTGCATTTATTTTGATATTTGAGAATATTTGTATTTTTAATTTTATATAATGTCCTTAAAATCTCCTCCTTTCCCTCAGACACTGTATTTTGATTCCTTACTATGAGGAAGAATAAAATTAGCCTGTAATTCTTTTTCTTCCCTTTCCACCATGTAATTTTAGTGAATATAATCTGTTCTAATTCTTATCCTTGCACTCTTAAGAATGGTCTTCTATCATTCAGTTTGTCAGTTTAAATTATAATATTTTATTCCCAATTTTTACTAACAAGGGACTCAGTGAACTTTTTCTATATTTTCTTCTACTCTCATTTTGTTTTATTGCAGTATTTCTAGTTGGTCAGAGGCCAAATATAATGTTTGCATATTTCTCACTTTTTTTTTTTTTTTGGCTTTAAATTTCTAGTGAAATATATTCAGTGCTCACCATTAGTCTTTCTCCCCTTGCCTCCTACCAAGAAGTAGTGTTTTTCCAAAGCCGCTAACTAAGGTCTGGTGCATTTTTCAAGTCACTTTTTATAGTCTCTCTAGTAACCAGTGCTCTGACCAGTCAGGTCACAGACCTGCTCTCGGAATTTCTTACGTAGTGTGGAGTCCTCCACATCTGTGCGTTATCCCTATTTGATATGTGTTCTGTCACTCCAGGGAGACCTTCTTATTTCCCTTTTCTTCATTACGTTTCTGCTGAACTCATTGCAGTGTGTTTACTGGAACCAATACTGCTGGTTTATTTCCCTGCTTATATGTAAATTAAAGTGTGCAAAGTCTCTGTCTCTAATTACTCTTTAGGCATAATTTATGGATATAGTTTTTACTTGTCTCATTTATTGGTCTCTATGGTTTTTAGGAAGATCCATGAGGAAATTGAAATTTAGCTACCAGTTATTGTCTGTGGGGAGCCAGAAGCCTTGTCACAAAACTTTAATATTTGAAAAAAGAAATTGTTATTCTATATATAAGTTCAAATAGCAAGCTATATCTAAAATAAAAATATATAGTCCCAAAAGCCTATATTGTAAACCTGAATATAATACTAAATCAAATATATACCAGCTGAGAAGTTTTGATAGTATCAGATACTTCCTTAGGTATGTCCAAATGACAGTACAGTGTTATATTAAAGCAGTAATGGGGGAAATATATTAATGTAATGTGATTCCAATACACTAAATATCTTACTCTGAACAATATCACACTCGGGGGAAACTTTTTATCAAAATCACCAATGTGTCAGTCTCCCTGGTGACATATTTAAAAACAAAATTGAGGCACTTAAAAAATTATTATGATACTAAAGTCTTGTTCCTTTAAGTTGATGATAATGTTTATTTCTTTATATCTCCCACTAATCAATTCAGGCATTATTGAATGATTCCTGGGAGTATACTTTAGGTAATGTCAGCCTGTATTTTGGTCATGAATGTCAATAAGATTTGTTGTTTGGGGGGATACCTGATTTTGTTTCCTCATCGTCTTCACAAATTCTTCATTTTTCCCCTATAACAGTTTTCTTGCATGATCCATTAAATTGGATGGACTTGAAAAAGGAAGTAGTAGTATATCAGCAGCATAGCAAAAAAAGAGAATTTTTTTAAAATAAAGTATTCATTTCAAACTGAAATACAAATGGAGAATTGAAACTTCATTTCCTTGAATGGAAGATAATCTATACAGTAGCCTCTCAGGATGTAATACATAATCCATGCAATTTTATACTGTGTTTAAAATAGCATCTCATGTATATGCCATAGCAAATTCAGTAGAGGTTGCTTTTTAGTTTGTGAATATGATGGTTTCCTTACACTGCAGCCGTCACTCAGAGAGAAAGTCTTTGGAGAAAGTATAAATATGCACATAAAATTGTTTCCAGAGGATTACAAAGGCCCATTGTTTACAACCAGTATATTGGTTTTCATTATACCCTTTTGTCATGTTATGCTGTGGAATTTCCTTTACTTGATGTCAATTTTTGAAGAGTTGATTTTTAAATCAGGCAGAAAAGTTAAAGAGAGACAAATTGAACTTGGTAGCTTCTGATACTACCCAATTTCTACTTTGTGTTATTTCTGATCTGGGGGAAATCATGGTTCTTTTTTTTTTTTTTCTTAAAGTATAATTTCACTATCTGTGTAAAATACTGATATTGGTTATTTCAAACATTACTGTCCCAGTGGTGACCACCAAAACAAACAAAAAAAAGAAACAAAAGAAAATCAAATTTTCATACACTTCTTTTTACAGAAACATATTAACCTTCAAAATGCCTAATTTCTTATATAAATAAGAAGTGTGTACTCACAACTATATGGTCACTAATCTTCAAAAACCAGGAAAGTATATCCAATGGAGAAAAGACATTCTCTTTAACAGATAGTGCTGGGAGAACTAGACAGCAACATGCAGAAGAATGAAACTAGATCATTTCCTCACACCATACTCAGAAATAAATTCAAAATGGATGCAGTACCTAAATGTGAGACAGAAACTATCAGAATTCTAGAGGAGAATATAGGCAGCAACCGCTTTACCTCAGCTGGACCAAATTCTTACTAGACATGTCACTGAAGGCAGGGGAGACAAAAGCAACATGAACTATTGGGACTTCATCAAGATAAAAAGCTTCTGCACGGCACAGGAAACAATCAACAAAACTAAAAGACAGACTATGGAATGGGAGAAGATATTTGCAAGCGATATATTTGATAAAGGGTTAGTATCCAAAATCTATAAAGAACTTTTAAAACTCAGCACCCAAAACTAATAACCCAGTGAAGAAATTGGTAGAAAACATGAATAGACACTTTTCCAAAGAAGACATCCAGATGGCTAGTAGACACCTTAAAAGTCTCTCAACATCACTCATCACCAGGGAAATACAAATCAAAACCACAAGGAGATGCCACCTCACACCTGTCAAATGGCTAAAATAAACAACACAAGAAGCAACAGGTGTTGGTGAGGGTGCAAGAAAGCTGAACCCTCTTGCACTGTTGGTGGGAATGAAAACGAGTGCAGCCATTCCAGTCAGTATGGAGGTTCCTCAAGACACTGAAAATAGAACTACCCTATGATCTAGCAATTGCACTATTAGGTATTAACCCAAAGGATACAAAAATACAGATTCAAAGGGGTACATGTACCTCAATGTTTATAGCAGCATTATAAACAATAGCCAAACTATGGAGAGAGCCCAAATGTCCACTGACTGATGAATGTATAAAGAAGATGTGGTATATAATATGTATATACAATAGATATATAATAGTGGCATGGACTGATGAATGGATAAAGAAGATGTGGTACATTATATATTATATATTATATATTATATATTATATATTATATATTATATATTATATATAGTGGAATATTACTCAACCATCAAAAAAATAAAATCTTGTCATTTGCAATGACATGAATGGAGCTAGAATGTATTATGTTAAATGAAATAAGTCAATCAAAGAAAGACAAGTACCATATGATTTCACTCATATGTGGAGTTTAAGAAACAAAACAGAAGAACATATTGGAAGGAGGGAGAGAAAGAAGAGAAGGAAACAAACCACAAGAGACTCATAATGATATAGAACAAACTGAGGGTTTATGGAGGGGTGTGGGTGGGAGATGGGTTAGATGGGTGATGGGTATTGAGGAGGGCATTTGTTGTAATGAGCACTAGGTATTTTATATAAGCGATGAATTCTGCTCCTAAAACCAGTATTGCACTATATGTTAACTAACTTAAATTAAATTTTTAATGTTTATCTATTTTTTAACATTTAGTTATTTATTTTGAAAGAGAGGGAGAGAGAGAATGAGTAGAGGAGGGGCAGAGAGAGAGGGGATAGAGAATTCCAATCAGGCTCCCTGCTGAACATGGAGCCCAACACAGAACTCCATCTCATGACTGTGAGATCATGACCTGAGCCAAAATCATGAGTTGGATGCCTAACTGACAGAACTACCCAGGTGACCCAAACAAATGAAATTAAATTTTAAAAAGAAGCATTTAAGTGTGTGGGTGGCTGTGTATGTCCCTGAGTGTTGGGATTTAAATGAGAGTAATACAGAAAAGGCTACTGTTTGTTTGAGAAGATGTGAGTTTATGTAAATTTAACTGCCTCTCCTGAAATGAAGACAAAACAAAGGAAAACCTGTGAAATGACAACACAAGAAATGCAAGCGAGAAGAAATTGAAGTATTAAATTGAGAAGCAATAGGAAAGAAGCTAAATGCACGGTAGAAAAGATGTATCATAAAAAGGGACAATGATCAAAAGGGCTGAGAAAATTCTGGAAACCTACAGATTTGTTTTGCATCAAATGAAGTGGTGAATAATTTCTCAGTTCAAATGCCTAATTTCTGGGTCAAGAACACTACCCAACTAAAATAAGCAGCTATCTCTGGGAAAAACTAATTTTTCACAGGTTAAAGGTATAGAACCAGCCACAGATAAATTATTTATTTACCCTGGAATCGAGCAAGTACAGGAGAGAATATTATACTGAAAAGTCTTATCAAACTGATAAATACTGCATCATTGAGTCAATTAGTTGCTACATAAAAATATAAATTCCAAATGAAATATATAACTAAACCTTTTCTCATTGATGGTTTCTGTAAAAGCCCTAAAATCTGAAGAATGGAAATGATACTAAATGGAAGAGAAGATTGTAGTTTTCCTAGCAACTAAAAGGCATCACATCCACAGGAACTAATGGAATGGGGAAAATGTTTTCTTTTTTTTTTTTCTGTTCTAATATCTGTTCCTATAAATATTTGCACAATGTAGAGGATAACCAAATTATGTGTTTTTGGTAACACTATTAATTTCAAAGTTAATAGTCATCAAATTTAAGAAACTTTCACTTTATTGTTTTAAATAAAACATATCAACATTTCACTTTAAATTATTTACAAGTATATTTGAGCTTCAAATGTTGAGTTCAATTTTATAGCAAGGGCCTAGGATCACCAGTCTGACTCTCTCTCTCTCTCTCTCTCTCTCTCTCACACACACACACACACACACACACACACCACTTTAATTTGTTAAAAAATTCTCAAAGAAGTTAGAGGGACCTCAATTAAACAAAAAAGTCTTGATTAAAATATACATCCAAACAGAGAACAAATACATTCTATGTTTTTATCTTATTTTAAAACCAAAGATTCACTTTGAGCCACTATAAAAAAGTGATCTTAAGCTCATATCCCCAAAACTTCAGCTAATAACATTTTCACTCCTCCCATCAATTTAAAATAGTTTCTGTTTAAATTTAAGCCTATTTAATTTACTTTTACCATTAGTGTCACAAAGCTCTGAAGTGTTCTCATTTTCCTAAACTTGAAATATTTCCCAACAAGAAAACAGGCCCACATTGTTTCATTTCCTTGCAGAAAAACGGTGAACTTTGTAATTTATAATTTAAAAATAATTATACTGCAAGTCAAAACTATACAGGAGATCCTAATTTTTTTTTCAGATTCTTCAACTTTTTCCTTTGGCAAGTATTTTAAACTTTCATCAGGCTTCTTGTCACTCTTAACCTTAAATCACTCATTTGTCCCCACAAATAATCCTACCTCCCACACCTCCAAACAAAGGGAGGCGTACAGGCAGGAACTCCTTTAACAAGCTCATCCTCAACAAAAATGTCCCAACAGTGTTAATTGAGGCTTAGATTACACTTGCAACCCATTCTCTCCTCCAATCCTGCAACACCTGTCCTCACCAATCCCACCCTCTGCTCCCAAAATTTTCACTGGCTCTTTTTCCCTGTGGCTCACTCTCATGCTTCTGAAAACAGCCTGTACTTCAACAGACACATTGTTTATATCTCATAATATTTTCTCAAAGTTTTAATTAAGTTTGTTGCCAGCGTTTAAAAATTGGAAGATTACATCTAAAATGAAGATCTCTGGCTTATTTTGGAAAACACAAGTATCTGACTGCATGTTTGCAATAAGCTGAAACAATACTGGCCACACCTCTTGACGGGGTCTGCATTCCGACTCCTCAGTTGTCCTTATTGTCTGTTTCTACCTGGCTTTCTTCATTTATGCTGTCTCTTCCGATAGGCATGCAGACTTTCCACACTTACTCGCTTGCTTCTCTTATTTCCTTAATTTCTCTGCTCGCTATAACTGAGCTCTCTGTGCTGTACTCTCTGTTACCTTCTAGGTTGAATGTACCCTGTTAAATCTGATTCTCTTCTCTTTGTTTTATCTTCCATGACACCATACTCCTTTGTTTCTTTTGATCTCTGTGGCAGCTAATTTTGTACCATTTTCTTATTCCTCTTACTCTACTTGTAAATGCTCTTTGTTTATCTCCCAATAGCTACTCTTAGTATTCGTCTCCTTAGTCATTTTCTCTGTATACCCTGGTTGGGCAAACTTATCCATGACCTACAGGGTAAAGACTCCCTCACAAATCAGTATCTCTAGCCCATACCTTTCTCTGGACTTTCCTTACTACTTAGAACATCACATATCCAACTGTCCACTGGACATCTCCTTTGGAAGATTTTTAAGTTTCTGTAGATTTAGCATTTCAAGTTAAGACTTGTCTTTCCCTCTCCAACTACCATCCATCCATTCCATCAAAAACTCCCGAATGGTGTCATCCAAGCCACTACAGCTGGAAACACAGGGATTATGCTAATCTCTAATCATCTCTTCTCCTAACCAAAGTGATCAAATTCTGCCAAGCACACCTTGTGGCTATCTCTCTTGTACAGCCCAGTGTATTTGCCTAGTAGGCGCCCAAAACATCTTTCATGGGCTGATGCAGTGGTCTCATAACTGGTATCCCTGCTTTCAGCCTCTTTACTTCATGATCACATGTCACACTACTTTACATCAAATTATATTACCTAGCTTTTTATATCCTTTAAATCGTTCTTTCTTAACTAACAATATCAAACTCCAAAGTCCTGTGCATTATACAAAATACCTGTGGTTTGATCTGTGATACTTCTTTAGCTTTATATTCTATCCTTTCCCCCCATCACATCCCATATTTCAGTGGTGGTTCCTTAAAACATGCTTTATACCACCTTGTTTGTACAACATGGTATCCCCTTTATTTGAGTGCCTTCATCCCTCTAGGATACTTGCTCCAGAGTATACTTGCTCTTTATGTGTGAGAACTGCTCTTTATGTGTGAGTTCTTAACTCACCCAGGAAAATGTACCTATTCCTGCCTCTGTGACATCACAGTACCTCATGCCTGCCTTTACTACAACATTGATCATATCCATTTGCCGTGGACAAGTAACATAAACAACTGAAAAATGCCATGAATAAAAATAGAGAGAAGTGTACGGTCTGTAGAAAACTGGAAAACTCCTTCCTTATTTAAAGTGGGCAAGAACCCTTCACCTCTAATACATAGCAGAGATGTTATTTTCCTTTCCATGCATCCCCAACCTTTTGCAAATAGTTAGTATCCAATACATATTTGTAGAATAACAGCAAAATGAATAGGTTATTTTTGATTGAGTAATTAAGATTGTTTTTTTAAATTTTCCTACTGAATGAGGCTTAGTCAATGATTCACCAATGTAAGACCATCAGCATCACCTTGCAACATGTTTGAAATGCAGGTTCTTGGACCTTACATCAGAACAAATGATTCAGAAACACAGCAATTTGGCGATTTATGTTTTAACAAACCCTTCAGTTCATTCTGATATCTGCAAAAGTCTGAGAACTATTGGGCTATGTTAATTAATGTCCACATAACACTAAAGATAAATTTTAAGTGAAACTAAATGTGAAGAAGTATAATAAAGTTAAATTTTTATAGTCTCTTATTCTTACAGTTCTTTTCAAAAGTGAACTTTTCCATCTAATTTAATCTTATTAAGGTATGACAAAAGAGATTCCATTATCTTTGAAATGATTAAATTATACTCTCCAAATCAAAGAATGTCTACTTTTGTGTTTACTAAAAGAAAAGTTTGAATTACTCCAAAAGCATTGACAACAACAGCTAAGTCTCTACACACAAAATGCAGTTGGTAATTTAGGCAATAATCTAACTAATTTAAACCACTAAAAATGTATTCATATGCCTTGGACTCAATATCCTGAATAATTGACACATCAAATATATATTTGTCTGAATAGCTGCATTACTCCCTCAAATTTGCATATCAGTTTTCAGACCTCAAGCTGAAGAACAAAGAAATTTTCTATATGCTGGTTTCTGAAAGGGCACGTACAGTGTTTTTACTATTCTCCATTGGAGCTGAAAGTTATTCTTTAATTCAAAGATGAAGAGCTGCAGTAGTAATATAGAGTTTCCCCCTCAGCGAACATTACTATGGAAACAATCTATTATTCAGATGAATTTAATTAAAGGTTTTACAACGTAACTAATATTTACTATTATCAGGGGTTTGGAAGTTTCCTCTTTTCAAAGATTAAATTTGATATAAAAAAGGAACTATGACATGGTTGCTAAAAGAAATCTGGGAAAATTCCAGTCACAGGTTGCAATCAACTTTATATTACGTTTCCCCTCTAGAATTAGGGCAAAAGACATATTTCTGAGATCAGGGAAATTGCTGGCAGTTGAAAAAATTGTGTTTTATCTCTTTATTAATAATGAATGTTAATGGCCATATAAATCAGTATATCCCTGCCAGAAACTCCTCATGGGCATATCATTTGGAGAATTTTGTTACCTAGCAACCAAATCAGGGAGAGTTTCTGTTCATACTGCCTTTGGATAACTGGTGTCTGTACCATTTGTGTTTGGAACACTCCATCAAGAGAGACTCTATCAATGTGATGACTGTATGGTCATACGAGGTCAGTTTAGGTTAAGTGTTAATACATTCACACAGTTTGAGTGGCTTCTCTAATGGCATTTGGAAAAGGAAGAAATCTATTGAAGAGAATAAAATAACACCATTAATAAAACACACAGTGATTTATTAAGTAGTTATCACAGAGAAAGAAAACTGATTAGGTGTATATACTACTGATGTGTTTGTTTTCATTCCCAGTCCCTCTTCACTGAGATATTTTAACCTTGGGCAGCTAAATGCAGCCCACCACCTTGTCCTGTTTTCTGTCTTATATCTTTTATCCCGGACTTGTTTTTTCTGCATCTTTGCTTTCATGATGACCTGGCCAGGTTGGAAGCAGTATCTCTCAGACATCATCAGCATTTGTAAACCTGTTCCAGAAGTTCTTGCTGCTGCTGCAGCTCCCATAATCACTCTCACTGCTACTGCAGCACTAACTTCCCCACGTCTACACATGTGCACCATGCACTACTGGGTCAGGATTTACATTGCATCAAGATTCCAATCCGGTCTCACACTTACTGCCTTATTATAAGTTGCTGCTTTTTCTTTGGTGTCTCTCACCCTAGGAAATCTTCCACGAGTCTTAGTTTTTCAAGGCATTACTGACCATCTCTGCTCCCTTAAAGGGTCCTACATTTAGCTTTAGGTTTACTAGATCGATGGGCCCTCTGATGATCTTTTGTTGTCACTAATATCAGGACCTAACTGGCTGCACTACCCCATTTGTCACTCACTAATCACATTAACCAGGTCAGTACTGAGTTCATACTGAGTGATCCTTTTTCCCAGTCTAGCAGCCAACTACTGCCTTCTTGGAAATATTATGGGTTGTTCTAGCAGCCTATGGGCAATATTGTATATTCATTACACACTAGGGAGTAGGAAAGATTCATCTCCCTGGAGGGTGCCTCAATGGAAATTTCTCCCTAAAAAGACAGGACAGATATGTCAATTATCTTGCCCGTTTCTCCCATAAAATTCAATCTGTTGCTCTCTCTGACTCAGAGATTAAAGTCATGTTTCTCTCCACATCTGGAGCTATTTAGCTGTAGAAAAATCTCAAGGTGATTTTAAGGCTTCCAATATAAGTGTCAAATTGTGAATACTGTGATTTTAGAGAGGTAAATCAACAGTAGTTCACAAATCCTTATTGCATGATAATAGCTGAGAGTTGACTTAATGCAGATTATAGTTTTTTTTCAGACTAAAATCGTGCTATCGTTCTTGCTCTGCACTGTGGACACAGTGCTACTCAGCCAGACCCCTTTTCGGGCCTGGGGCAGCCTTGCTGGCAGGAATATCTGCTGCTGAGTGTGCACAGCTCTGCTCCACTGACAACTGTAGTCCAGGGCAGGGAACTGCCCTACACAGGGTATGGACCTTCTCATGGCGTTGCTGTAGCAGGTGACTGGCTGATGCTGGGAGACAAAGACCAATACCCTGACTTGAATATGGCATCACTCTGGAAGGGCTATTCTAGCTCCAGAGCTCCCTGGAGGGCTGGCTGAAGCTTCCTTTGCATTTTTGCATGAGAGTTTAACCCAAACCTGTTTGCTCTCTTAGGCATATCTCCTGAGAACAATCCTCATAAGACCTTTGGTACAAAACATTTCTTGGGGATCCAACCACCCACCACCTGTACTCTTTTGTGAGGAGAAATATCTCTGCTCATGGTCTTTACAATATTCTCCATTTCCCAACCCCCCAACCATGTCCCTTCTTTACCCTACTATATTCTCTAGTTTGCATGACTACTTGAACTTAACTTTCTCTCTACTTTTTAGTCCATAATTCAAATAAGCAGAACCAAGCAAGAATAAATTGTTTCTGATTTACATTTAATATAGGCATATTAAATATATTTAACATATATTTAAGAGAGAGACTATATATTTAATATATATTCAAGAGAGAGAATATGAAGCAGGCTCCATGCTCAACCCAAGGTGGGGTTCAATCCCATGACCCTGGAATCATGAGCAGAAATCAAGAGTCAGCAGCTCAACTGACTGAACCACCCAGACACCCCTAGTAAAATTATTAGGTAATCAAAGTTCTAAGAGTTTGCAGAAATAAAGAGAAGTTGAACCAAGGAAATGATTGAGAATTGGTAACTGTGAGGAAATTCATTAATTAGCAGTATATGGAGGACTTTTTGGAAATATTTGCTTTTCTTTTTTTTTTTTAATTTTTTAATGTTTTATTTATTTCTAGGAGAAAGAGAGAGAGAGAGTGAGTGAGCAGGGGAGGGTCAGAGAGAGAGGGAGTCACAGACTGAAACAGGCTCCAGGCTCTGAGCTGGCAGTCAGCACAGAGCCCGACGCGGGGCTTGAACCCACGTACTGCGAGATCATGACCTAAGCGAAAGTCGGACGCTTAACCGACTAAGCCACCCAGGTTCCCCTGGAAATATTTGCTTTTCTGCAAGAAATATTATTTCTGATATTTCCAGGTTGATTCCCAAATTGGAAAAACTGTTTCTTCAAATTCTAGTAGATAAGAATGAGCTCCCAGGATAAGAGAGAAAGAAAAAGAGAAGTTCAGATTAATGAGGTCTTCTCTATTTAGAGAAGTTTAGTAAAACGATTTTCTAAACATTACCCGTTGACACTGGAGATAGGGCAGAAATATAGCTGTGATCATTATAAATTTGTGAGAACTATGATTGGCATAAATATATAAGCAAATAAACTCAGAACTAGAAGGAATATTAAGAGTCATCTACTCCCAGGGAATCCTAGAGGAGGTTAGCAGGAGGGTTTTCATAGGGGGAGATCATTTGTTAGTTATCTTCTGAGATCATAAATAAAATTGTGTGTATGCATTTATATACATTTATTTAGAGGAGAGTTATGATTTTTCTTAAATACTCAGGTGGATATTTATGGCCCAAGAAAACACCAAATCTTGTGTGAAACTCCAATTAAATAATAGAAGCTGCTGTTTTATTCTGACTTTATCCTGAGTTCCTGTTTGGCCTTAGGCCAAGTATTTAACATCGTTGCGTATGTAGATTGGATACAGGCTTTTTTAAATAGAAAGATAATGGATTAACTGTGTACCTACTTGGGTGAGAAGTAAAAGGTTCTCAGTTAAATATGACACAGGATACATGAAGATGAAGCTTCCAAACTTACATTTAGCAGCTTCATGAAAGTGACATGTTCTGAGAAAGACATTGTAGCAGTTGTCATTCGTGTATGTGGGAAACTAGATACCTCTTAGATGAAAATGGTATGTTTAAACAAAATCACATTTATGTAAGCAGTTTATCAGAACTTACAATTACTTGGGAGAATATGTAAAAATGTGAAAAAAAAACTATTCTGTTGTTCTTTTTTCAGATTATCATTTAATAGACAAAAGGCTAAATAGTACCTATTTTAGTTGTCTAGTTAGAAAATGGATATGGTAAACTATGGAGACTTAACTTACAAGGGTATTTCTCAGTGTTAAGAACCATGACAGAATTATAGTCATCCATGCTTTATATTTCATGCCTAAAAGTGCTAGCACTGAGCAAAATTCTCAGTGTGTATTCTTTCCGGATGAACTGCTGTTAGACAACTAAATCTGTAATGCAATATAACATGGTCATATTAACCTAGTGATGCAGAAAAGACCATCTGTACCACCTTGGATATGACTAAACTATAGGAGCAAGCTAAATGCCTTGCACGCTCATTAATTTAAGAAAGGCAGTGAATGGTTTTTAAAGGAGGAGGGTAATGTGACTGATGAAAAATGAATAAAAGTATGCACTGACCTTCAGTGCATTGTAGTAAGCTTGCAGAATTGATTTGTAAACTGCTTTATAAGTCAATTCCATGGGCATTAAAAACTAATCAAGTGACTGATGCAGTTCACTGGTTTTTAACTTGGCCATTTACTTGAGCATATGAGAGTTGTTGGTAGGATTACGTAAGAATGTTTGCAAAACAGTTACCATGATACACTGTTATTTAATCTTATTTGCATAGATTGGTTACTCTCGTGGACAATTTATTAATCCAGAACTTAAAGGTGACCGTATTTGGAGTTTGTCTGTGCATTATGTCATGTTTTTTACCAGAATGATAAATTCTATTACAATTGTATTTAACACTTAACTTCTAGCCCACAAATGAAAGCTTACAATAATAAAGTAGCCTACTTAATTCTAAAATTTTCTGTAATGAGTCTTTCACATAAAACGAAGAGTTTGAAAACACTCTGTATTATGCTCTAAAATCAGAATGGTAGCAGTTAGTAACCTCTGAAAAAAGGTAAAATTAACAATAAGAGTTGCATTGGGTAAAAAGGACACGGTTTACCATTTCCATGAGCCACTGAGTTCTACTCAGTCAATCATTTTTGGTAACTGTGAGTCAATATAATTCCAGAAGGCTAAGATTATCCAATCCAGTTGTCAGAGTAATTAAGTATCTTAGTTTTCCACAGTCAGAATTGAAGCACACTATCAGTTTAGGATCTGCTTCTAGATGATAGAAATTCATTTACCATGCTCAGGCATTCTGTCAGAGGTGGAACTTGGTAAGCAAAATAGACAGGGTCCCTGCCCTCATGAGGCTTAGAGTCCATTGGGAAAGAGAAATGCTAATCAGAGAAAAAGGGCAGGAATCAGACAGATGGATCATGAGATTAGATTTACTATGGAATTTTGAGGGTTCTTTTTAAGACTTTTAAGTAAAGATGTGAATGAGGCCAATCGATACACAGGTTTGGATCTAAAAGAAAAGGTCTGGCCTGGATATGTACTTATGAACCATTGGATTAAATATGGAATTAAAACTATGTGTGTAGATAAGACATTTACTGGAAGATTGTATTTAAATAAAATGCAAAAAAAGTCCATGAGTTTTGAGAGTGTTCTTCCATGTTTTAAAACCATCCTCAGTGACTGAAGGAAAGTTCATAATAATATTAAAGATAATGGTGCTCATGAGACTTAAAGAATTTAAGGTGGATAATATCATAGCCCAAAGACTCCAAATGACTGACTAGGAGAGCAATGTGTAATTGTCAAGCCATGGGGCAATGTGAACATAGATAACTGCAGTGGCAATGGAGATTAGAAACTCTGTGCTTTCTCATAGACAAAATTTAGACAAGCTTTGAATTACACCATATTTTTTTAATGTTTTATTTATTTCTGAGGGAGAGATTGACAGCATGAACAGGGGAGGGTGAGAGAGAGAGGGAGATAGAGAATCTGAAACAGGCTCCAGGCTCTGAACTAGCTGTCAGCACAGAGCCCAACGCGGGGCTGGAACCCACGAACCGTGAGATCATGACCTGAGCCAAAGTCGGATGCTTAACTGACTGAGCCACCGAGGCACCCCTACACCATATTTTTTGTAGGCTATTTCTTATCTCTTCATTCTTTAGAAGCAAAAGTTTTGTTTCGTCAGTTTTTTAAATGTTGATAAGGAATGCATGTTTGATGTAACAAACAATAAAAATATATACAGAAGAATTCAATGCATTACCTTCTACTTCCAAACCCACTGAGCCAGTCACCATTACCAGTGTGACATGTGTTCTTCCACATCTTTCCCTATTGCTATACAACTTCTATAGACAAATAAAGCCTTTTATTATTTTTAATGAAATGGCACAAATATATTAAACTAAAGCTTGTTTTTTCACTTAACACTATATTTGAATAAACTTCTAATTCTAATATATATATATATATATGTATGTATGTATGTATGTATGTTTTTTAGGGAACATCATAGGATTACAAAGTATAAAAATGCCATAATTTATTCAACCATTCTCCTTCTAACGTCCATCCAGACCTGGTCTTGTTTTTGTGCCTTTTGTACTATTCTATTATTGGGATTCCTGAGTCAAATAATAAGTATGATTTCATTTTAATGGATATTGTATGATGATTTTCAAAGTAATTTGTAGCAATTTTCAGTCCCACTAGCAAAGTGCCAGAATGCCCACCAGCATTTTTTGCCATCACTATATGTTATCTGGGTTTTTATTTCCATTTACTGATGAATTGAAGAGTGGAAAATGACATGTTTTTGTTTTTATTCGCATTCTTCCTGCCAGTGAGTTTATGCACTTATTAGCTTATATTTCAATTTTAATGCCTACCTTTGAATGCTTATATTTAGTTGTCCTTCTAAGCATCACCCTCTGAGATATGTATAACATTTAAGGCCATATTCTCATATTTTGGAACAAAAAATATCAGGAAAGAGAAATTCTTATCTTTACATCTCTATCTGAAACCTAAAGCCCTTTAACATTTTTTAAATGGAATGAGGAATGTTTTCATACACAGCTGACCCCACTTTTCTGGTCCACACATGACTCTCAGTATTATCTAATACAATAATTCCTCTGGATATGTCAGGCCAATGTCTTGTCCCCACTTTGTTCCCTCCCTCCTGCTTCCAGTACAGTAACCCCTGCCCCCCACCACACACAAGCACTATAATAGTTCCAGTGTCTGCCCCTCATACCTATGGTGACCCATCCCTTCTTTTCCTTCCCAACTGTATTCCACTCTTCTAATTCCCTTAAAAATGGATGTATAGTGTTTTTAACCATATGTTATATGTAATAATGTAAAATATGTCTTAGTTTATTGAAACAAACAAACAAACAGAAAAAAAAGTCGTGTCATCCAAGTAATGCTTTCATGTCTCTGGAGTATATCTATTTAACCATTAGAAACATGACAAGATTCTTTTACTCTTTTCTTATTGCTTATATGGTAATTCGTATTAGTCTCAGAAATTTTCTACAATATCCCATAGCCCAACTGTGAATGACTTAATTAAGTATTGATTAACCACTCTTTTTACAAGGTATTTGAGTATGAGTCAACGATATTTATTTGTTTATTTGTCTTAAGGGATATGTTTTTACATATATCATATATATGTGTGTGTATGTATATATATATTGATGTGTATATGTTTATATATTTGTCTTGTAATGTTTTTTTTTTCCTATCTCCATTTGTAGGGAAACTTTTTGGGTTCAAGTTCCCTGGTCTGAGAGTTCTCACTTATAGAAAGCAGTCCTTACCACAAGAAGACCCCGATGTGGTAGTAATTGATTCATCTAAACACAGTGATGATTCAGTAGCCATGAAGCACTTCAAGTCTCCTACAAAAGAGAGCTGCAGCCCTTCCGAAGCAGATGACACAAAAGCCTTGATACAGCCCAGCAAATGTTCCCCTTTGGTGAATATATCAGGACCTCTTGACCATTCCTCTCCCAAAAGGCAATGGGACCGACTCTACCCTGACATGCTGCAGTCAAGTTCCCAGCTGACTCATTCCAGATCGAAGGAAAGCATTTGTAGTATACGGAGGGCTTCTTCAGTTCACGATATAGAAGGATTCAGTGTCCACCCGAAGAACATATTTAGAGACCGACATGCCAGTGAAGGTATGTTTGGTTTTTTTAAATATGGAAACATATATTAATGAGTAATGAAAGGTAATTTCCATAGTTTTTAATTTTGACATTAATCCCTATGCCTTGGAGGAAGAAATGTGAGTAAATTACAGCAATTACAAATTATGAGTTTTACATCCGGAGGTGTTACTGATTTTCCTCTTTGAACCCTAGTGAATAATTTGGTTTCTTTTGGCTTCTTTTCTGTGTTTCTGCAATGGTATGATAACCATTACCTACCTACTTTATGGAGGGTTGATTAATGCTTAATATAAGATCTGGTTAGGTGATGACACTATCATTGCAAGCATATTTAATTTTGCTGCATTTAGTAAATAGTCAAGCTCTGGGCAGAGAGAGTGATGTGCCTTCACAGGACTCTTTTATAAACAAAATCTTTCCAAAGAAAGAGGTGTATAAAGTGTGGTGTACTGAGTAATCAGAAAGCTATAAACTGATTGGGTAAGGAGGAGAAAGGAGGGAAGAAGGGGAAAGGTATAGGGGGAAAAACATAATCCCTGAAAGTATTGAAAGACCAAAGTTGAAAACCAAAGTCAGAACAAGTGAGACTTCATTTCTTTTCCCCAGGCCTCTTTGTGTTCATATTCTTATATTAGCCAGTAGTGAAAGCAGTAGATCTCAAAAGACTACGACAGGGGCACCTGGGTGGCTCAGTGAGTTGAAGGTCTGACTTTGGCTCAGGTCATGATCTCACTATTTGTGAGTTCAAGCCCCATATCGGGCTCACTGCTGTCAGCCTGTCAGCTCAGAATCTGCTTCAGATCTTCTGTCTACCTCTCTCTGCCCTTCTACTTGCACTCCCCCCAACCACAAAAAAAGATAAATAAATACTTTTTTAAAAAGACAGCGACAAAAAAAAATCATCATTAACATGACGATGGCCAACTTTTACTGAGTAGTATGTGTTGAGGCATTGTAAATTCTTGACACACATTAACTCATTTAATGCTTACAACAACTCTATGAGTTATGAATTATTACTAGGCCCCATTTTATAGATGAGGTAACTGAGACTTAGATTGGCTAAATATATGACGGGTCCAAGGTTACCGAGTCCCAGATCCAGCTTTCATACCCAGGACCACCTTTCTCTGGAGTCCACAATCCACCACACAGTGCTTTCCTGTCATAGGACAGGTCTGTGGACTCAACGAGCTTTCCCCCAGGAGCAGAGATTCAGAGTACCTATTCAGTGGATATATCGGTTCCACTTTTCTAAATCCCACAAGTTCAGGTTCTTGAGTGGCCCGTTGTTCTGTGGCATCCATTCCAGTGTGTTCCCATCATCACTGCTGCTGCTGCGAATTTTCTTCCTGAAACATGCATCTGATCACTGGGCTATTAGTGTAGGGTACTAGGCACTTTGCTAGCTGGCCACAGTTCTTTTTCAAACCTTAGTCCCAGCTCCTACAGGATTCCTTCCCCTACTGTGTATAAACCTGCACAAAGATAATTGCTTTTTCCAAAATTGTATCACACATTGTTTTGCTTCATTAGTTTGTTCTGCCAGGAATATCTCTTCTCCATTTTGTCCCTCCTTATTCTGCCACTCACAGTCATAAGGGCCCATTTCCCCTTCCCAAACCAAAAGCATTAAATGATCTTACATTCTAATGTGCAAAGTAGTGTTTGCACATATTATAGCATTTATTCCATTCTACCTTTATTCCACATTAGAAGTCTGTCATTTCTGCAGGATACGCGAAGTAATGAGGATGCTTCTGTGAGCTCCCCCATTACCAGAGCTTGGGCATAGTGAGCTCTGCCGCCTTGGTATCCAACACAATGGCCTGTTTCATGGCAGGATCTCAATAAATGTTGCTGTGAAATTGAGAGAACCATGCTTGTGAACTATGTTTCAAAACCACACACAACAGGAAATGATTATACTCTATAATCATGTGGGGATCTTTATTTAAAGGCCACAGTGAAGATGAGAAGGCAGAAGAGAATTCGGAAGGCAGAACCGCCAGGAAGAATTCAAAAAGAGATAAATCAATATCACAAAAACAGAAGGACTTTCCATAGATAGATTTGAGAAACTGTACATGGTACAAAAGCAAGTAGCACATCCACTTTAATGTGTAGTCTAAAGAAGGTCAAAGGGCAAATAAAATCAAGGACATTTCCCAAACTCGTCCCCATACCATGGAATAATTAAGTGCATGCTCAATATCTCCTGACTGAATGAAGTTGCTGAAATTTGATCTTTGAGCAATGAATCCTATGGCTGAACTGCAATAAATCCAATAGGGTGATTCAACTGACCAATATGCATTTTGCTTAGTCAGTCCAGTTAGTGTAAGCATCATACTGACTTTTCAGAAACTGGCCTTTTTGCCTAGAACCTGAGTTATGGTATTATTATCATTCTTACATGTTAGATGGTACATGATCAGTGCATGGTCCAGACAGCCTGTGATTTGACATTGGTGCTGAGTAGGTTAGATCAGATTTCATGATTTCACCTTATTTTCTTCAATTTTATATGGGGTCCATTTCATACATAGTTGCTGATACAATTATGGGAAAGGAAGACTTCATATTTATGGATTTCTCAATTCAGGTTCTATATATGGACATTCAGTAGTGAGGAAACCCTGGACTTCTTCCCCCATGCAAGCTTTGTTGTTTTCCATAAAAGTATTACTTGCTTGCATCTGTTGCAGTCTGGTTATCGATTAACAAATTCAGAGGGTATTTTGTAGTTCAGCTTTAAACCAATTTTAGCCACAAAATCACTAATTAGCCTAGGAAAAAACCACAGTTCCTATGGCTACATAATTTGATATATTTTAGAAACTGAGCTGCTGACAAAGGAAGATGGAGAACTTAATTTTTTAATTTCTTTATTTTTTATTTGGGTATAGTTGACACACAATGTTATGTGATGATGAGAAAATGTTTTAAGTCATTTTAGTTTCATGAATTCATGTGACTGGGTAACAGGTTAAGTTCCACATGCTCTAGATTCTGAATTCAGATTAATGCTTCTTTATTCAAGAAGAGAAATTTCCTTCTCTTTAGGCTGGTTTATAGAACCTTAAATAATTTGCAAATATAGTAGTGCATAATATTTTACATTATCCTTTTATTTAATCTATATTACCAAGTACCTTAGAATTCTACTTCTCAAACCACTTACGGTGAAGGACTAGAATTTTTTCTAACCCATAATAAACCAATACATTTGTAAATATAATAAAAATGCACTATTAGAAAAATGAAATTCAAAAAAATAGATAGAGAATGTATAAACCCTAACTGTTTTATTATTAGATTGATCATACATAGAATTACTCTGTCAAGTTGCTAGAAGGTTCTAACTGCTTACTCAAATTTCTGCAGTTACATTGTCACGGACAAATAACAAGGCCTCAGCTAGCACCAAGTCACAGACTGTATGCTCTGTCTTAGAATGTCAAAACAACATTAACCATATAATATAAACCAGTCAGTTATTTTAGAATTTGCAAATCTTTATAATTTTGAGGTTTGAGAAATGTTACAGTTTTTAACTACTTGTAAGCAGTTGTTACTTTACTAATGATTTTGGGGTCCCACTTCTGATGGAGATAGTTAATTCTGTGTAATCAAGGTCTCTTCACTATGCTTATTTGCTTTTTATGGTCCCTCAAAGAGGGCAGAATTGTCATGTAAGGTCCCAGTTTTGTGCATCTCTGTCTGAGGCAATGTCTACACTAGCAATTCAATATATCGCATTATTGAAATTGCTTCACCTGTAAACTTTGAAACAATTATGATATATCCCAAGATTTTAAATATGCACAGCATTAGCATAGATGTCAACAAATGTTGAACAGATTTTTCAAATCTTGGATATATTTGTATGGTTTTGACGTGACTTCATTTATTTTAAGCTTGTTTGTTTCAAAACTAATAATGCATATTTTGTTAGTAGCAAATATGCATCAAAGAGTCAGATTGCTAATCTCAAAATAAATCTGAAAACACTCAGCTCTGAGATTGGGAAACAGTCCATCTTAATATAAATGAATTTCTTAAATATTTTAGGTATTATACGGAGTGCATTGTGACAACATAAACTTAAAAATCCCACACTACTTTTAAAAGTCAAATCTTTCACTGATTTCTTACAATTGTTTTTGCCGAAGAACGACTCTTTGAGCGCTATTTGGTGTTTTCAAAATATACATTGGAGAACATTTGTAGGAAGGGCAGTTAATAGAATTGTGATTAGTAACACAAGTTGGTTTATTAAGGTAAGCGCTTGTCTTAGAAATATTTTCCCTATTAATTTATGGTTAAAGCATATGAAAAAAACAATTACTTAACATACCGAATGTTGTGCGGTCTTTTTTTGTAAACGACGGTTGAAGTGACACTAAAATTGGCTTCTGACAAGATTGAAAGTTTTTATTACAACTGCAGACAGCTGGAGATGTCTTTCTCTGAACTGTCATAATTATAAAATCTGTATCTTGGAATCCAGTTAAATTAAGTGAGATAAATGATTCACATACTTGAACGTGCATGCTTAGGATGGCAGATATTATTTTTGGTGTATGCATTTTACTTGAATGTTGAATTTCTGTTGAATGTTACAGAATACTAATTTTGAAGACAAATATTCTATCATTACATCCTGTTTACTCTGATTGTTTTTACAGAGGTATTTCAGTGTATATAACATAATTTTAGTCTTTTTTTATATTTCTTTCTTTTTTTACCCTTCTGTGCTCAAAACAGACAATGGTCGCAATGTCAAAGGTAACGTACAAACTCAAATTTCATCATCTGATGCTCAGAATGCCCCTTTACTCGGCATGTTAACTTGCCTGCTGTATGCCCTGTTCAATGCAACGTCATGCTGCCCATAGCTAGCCCAGGTGTTTGGTGGAGACATCATGGCTTGATTTTGCTGGAGACATTGTTACTTTCTCAGCTGCGATGCCAAAATGATTCCCAACTCCTTTTTCCTCCGAGAAGTATAAGCCTAGGTTCACAGTGAACACTTCCTAAATAGTGAAACCATTTGGAAAGAAACAAATATTAAGCTAAATATATTCCAGTGCGAAAGAGGCGCATCAGCCTATTTCAGCCCCCCCAAAATTTTGAGTGCAAGAGTAAGTAAGGTAATCAAAGTGCTACATGACAGTATCACTTCACTTGTTCCTCTTTTGTTTCCTTAAAACTAGTTTCACGTTCCTGGATGGCAGGGGGTATGGTTTTAAGCTTACTGTAGTAGTAAACTGTACATGCATGATGGTCATTTTCTATTTTTCTATATTACATTTCGATCATTTTGAACTGTGTCCTATATTAGTCTGAAATCACTGGCATGACCTATAGGTACTGTAGGTTAATGTTTAAGTGGGCAATACCTCTGGATAAATCTGGATTTGACTCAAAATTTGATATTCACCTCTGTTTTTTCTACTGTATCATATTAGGTACAAGGAATCATAAAATACAGTAATCATATTATTCTCATCAAATTGAAAACTTTTGGACTTAATCTTTTAACATAGGCCATGCATGCCCCTGTGAGTGTGCATATGGTGACAATGACTCATTTTGTGCATGTGTGTTGCATGGACACGTCTCCACCAGTAACCATTATTATTTAAAATTCACTGTTTGGGTCTCTTCTGTATGTCACTGCTACTCTGATCACTATGAAGTTCTGTATATTGATTTCTCAATTGCTTCCCTAATTATGTCAGAGCTGGTGATGGTTATGAAGTAATAGCACTAGACACTAAAGCTGTTCTCTGGTCATCAATCCAGAGTGATTTGAAAATAAGGGAAATTGTGGCAGCTTCTCCCCATCCCAATTTTACTTTGCAAGCGCTTCAAAACGGGTCTATGCAGGTGGCCTCCACATAATTGGGATAGTACTTCCTCCACATAATTATTCTATCCTTGGCCTGTCTACTGTGATTTCTAAAAGGGAACAGATTAGTGGCAGTTGTGATGGTGATTTGTGTTGATATAATTCAGGATATAATGTCAAGAAACAGAATACAGACACATCCTGCTAACTTGCTTATATGAAATGTGATTGGCCTTAGCATTTAATAATTAGCAATTAATTATTAGACACTAATTTTCCAGTGATCTTTTAAGTGCAGTGAAAAATGAATCTAACTTTTCTCAATAAATAGAAAATTAAGCTTGCTTATCTTTAAAATCAGTAGTTCACACAGTTGTTATTGAAACCACATTTATTTTATTTTTCTCTCATAAATCCACTTAATCTCCAACCCTTTTTCCTCCTCGACCCTACATTTTTTAATAGAAGTAGGCTTTGAATAAAAAGGAATCATCCAAGTCAGAATTTGGGGTTAGGAAACTCTTAACCATTATAGGAAGTTTTCCCATATTAGTGAATTATGAAGTTAAACTCTCAAATTAGATTTAAAAACATGTGCGAATTTAATTTAAAAATTAATGTAAATGTGTACTTCAGAGTCGTCATTATTTGTTCAGACTCTGGTTTTGAAACTGTCAAAAAATACTTAAGTGTCTAGCTCCTTAAGGTTTTCACAGAACAATTAATATGCTGATTAGATATAGAATAATACATTCAGTGTGCTTTTAAACTTTTTTGGTTTTGTTTCTAAACCACATTTAAATAAAACTTAAAAAACAAAAGACAAATTTCTATACTTCTTTGTATACAAATGCATAATTACAGGTGTTTTTCTAAATATAAAAGTCACCCCAAAATAATTTCTTTACCAAACTAAAATAAACAATTTCAGCAGCCATTTGGAAGGACTTCAAGAACATCTGGTTTATTCTCCTCAGGCAAGGATGTTGGCTAATTTCTGACACAGGTGGTGGAGGAATGTTTATCTCAGGAGTATCCCATTCTCTAACTTTCTTGGGAAATCTATTTTACTGCCTGTTACGCCAAGAGCTAACCTAAATCCTCCTTGCTGAAATGCAATTTTCTTCCCGCCTTTATCTATTCTGAGTGGCCAGAGATACCAACTGATTACCTCTAATCTTGATATAATATCACACTATAAGAACAGCATTTGGTACTCAGTCTTTTCTTCAAAAACAGAATCATTTCCATTTAACTTCAGAGATCTAAATATAACCCATTATCAAGGATTGGAAAAGTTAATTCAAATAAATTGCATTTGCTGATTATATGAGAGTATGTATGTAAAATGCTTTTAATAATTTCTTCAATGTTGTGAGAGGTGAACCTAACCCTATCTCAATCACTCATAAACTGATCTTCACCTCAAATTTAGTGGTTTCTCTGCCTGTACTGCTCTCCAAGTCATCCATAAAAATTAACCTCATCCCTACCCCGCTTAGTAAATAGGTCCTTAATATAACTTTACCCCTTTATTGCTTCCACCTGCTTATTATTCCAAGGACCTCGGCATCCCACTTACAATAGTATGTTCAGTTTCCATCTTTTGTATGAATCTGGCATAAGAGTGAGAAATAAAACTATCTGCAAGATTGATCACAGCTTTCACCTCCCCAAGCCACAAAACCTATCAGACTCACAAAGGAAATCAACTGATCTGATACAGCTTGTTTCTTATAAGCTACACTGGCCAAGTTTCTGTAATCTTACAAGAATTTGCATACTGATTTTCAATAGTGATAGTTTTCTTCTGAAAATTATATGTCACACACTGAAAGAAGCAATATGATTACGGACTACAAATAATATGATTATTTCTTATCTACCTTTCTAAGTTTTAAACTGGTTGCCAGTGTTCTTTTACAAAATCCAATTACTAAACACTGCATTTGCTTTTTTTTTTTAATGTTAAGTCACTTCATCAATTTACATTTCATTAAACTTTGGCCTAATAAACTCAGTGCCCTAAAAAAATATTGTATAAAGAACTGATGATTTGATAACAACCTTGTTTTTTTTTTTTTTTTGCTCTACTTCTCTTGTGTCCCATCTTATCCTCAAGAGCAATGATCTTTAAAAAAAGAAAATAGCATTTTTTTAAAATTATCAGACGTCCTTGGCTATATTTCCAGCACATCTAAAAGAGAAGATATTCTCTTTTAGCATCTTGTAACTCATGATAAATTCAAATGGCCTTGTCATAAAAATTTTAAATATCTTTAATCTAAAATTCTTCCCAGTTGTTGCTTTAGCCTCTGGCTTGATCTCTAAATTCAGAATATTTCTTTGTAGTTGGAACATGGCCTACTTTATTTTTAATCAGACAGTTGTAATATATTAGGGCTTTATCCAGATGTTTGTTTAGTCTACTTGGTCACCTGTTTTTCATCTCTTTCTAGAATACGGGCAGGTTTTACTTGGTCATCCATTTTTCAAATGTGTCTCTAAAGAACATCAATTCCTCCTATGCACATTTTAGTTTTACATTCCTTTCTATTGAAGCTATTATTTCCCCTTATGCCTGCCCATTTATTTTATTTAAATTCATTTACTTTGTTTTTCAGGTTATCCTCCTTTCTTTCATTAGAATCCTAAATCCCATCTGTTCATGATCACTCTCAGGGAGGCTGCCTTTCACCTTTAAATCCTCAACCAAGGCCTCTCTGAATATAGACCTAGGAGGTAGGAAACCCTGTGTTCTGATTTCTAGTCCTTGATGCTTATTCCCTTTGGGCCTCATATTCTATCTGCTTAGGTTGATGATTAGTAAAAATGGGAATACTGTGAGTACCTACCTTAATTAAAATGTTGGGAAATTTTTTCACTAGAATTTAGATAGGTTTTGGAGGAACCTAAGCTAATGCTGATCGTCTTGCGAAGTCAGACTTCTGCATATAAACATCTGCTTCAAAATCAGTGGAAAAAGAATAATGTTCTTTGTTATACAGGATGAAATAGATTGTAAATGTTTTATGTAAGTAGCATGCATGAATTATTTTAAGTAACATTTTAGGTTCTGCTGAATTCTTTAAATTTATAGATTTAAAAGCAAGCCTAGATTAAATCCCTAACATTAAGAACTTAAAAAAGAAAGAAAAAGCAAAATAGAGGAACCATTTGAAGGGTTATCCACCAGTAAATATGAGAAGCTAAAATATGGACTCAGTGAAGTTATAATATTCTGAGGGCAAATCTGAGCATGACATATATTGACCAGCAGTTTCTTAGCCCTATCAGACTCAATGACCCCTTGTTTCCCAAAAATATTTTTTATACTCATTTTACTATCCTGTAACAACATTTAGAAATAATTTAACCTATTTCTAGGAGATCAACATGATTATTTAACTGTAATGTAAAGGAGGAATACCAGGAAAACTGTTTATAAAAAAATGATAGTTTTTCAATGTATTAATGCTCAAATATAACTAACTACACTAGAAGATATAATGCAACAAGCAGACATTTTAGAAAATGGCTTTAAGAGCATTAAAGACATGAGACAATTGTCCAGATAAGTACAAGAGAAGATGATAGAGCAGGAATATGAGTGGTTAACAAAATAAAAAGGACTGTTGGAATAAATAAAAACAGATCAGAATTACTTATACATGTATTTTAAAAACAGGAAATAACCAAAATTGAATTATAAAAAATATCCCAAAATAAACTGGGGAGAAAATGAGGAAGTATGATGTTCTCACCAATAAGCTGGCCATTAACAGCTCAGTGTAATGTCAACATGATTCTGTTTGTGATAACATCAATATTAATTAATTGCACTGTTTAGGAAAGAAATCCCACTGAATGTCAAAACATATATTCTTCATCCAATATTGTAAAAAGGACTTGCAGACCATATGCCTTCCTAACCAATAGGACTAGAAAAAGGATTGGAACAAGAAATGGCAATCAAGACATTATGATAAGGTTGTGGCAGATTTCTAAGGAGTTGCTAAAGTGCGATTGGAAACCAACAGGCAATCTCAAGGCAAATCAGTTAAAGTGTTTAGTTCTTCCTACATAGTTTCTTTTCATTACATCATGTACCATTTTACTTACATAGAGAACAATCACATGAAATATTTTGAAAGAAATTTTATTAATGATTTTCAGTGTGATTCCTATAATTATTGCAGATTTAATATTCAGTTCCAACACTGGCAAAAAAAAGTACTCAAATCTCTTTGCTTACATATTTGTTCATGACATGCAAACACAGACTATAACCTTATAACATTAAGCCTGAAATTTTGTATCAGCAATTCAAATGTCACAGGGAGGTTAACTCCAACTGTTATGATTTTCCAAAATGTCGAACAACTTTTGGTAAATTACTGAACAAAACAATGTAATACTCTGCCCTCTATGTGGTAGTTGTAGCTCTATAAAGTGCAACACATATTAAAATCATATGAAAAGTACATTGTATATTTTTCATGTGAAACAGGTTCAAGGCTCAGATCATTATAAACAGGACTTCACCTAAGTCAATGCCCACGGGGACATATGGGACAATATTTCAAGGTGAGAGAATAGCCACCTCTCATCATTGTGACAAACAAAAATGTCCCCACAAATGCCCCTAGGATGAAGTGCTATCATGATTGAGACCTCTTGCTTATTGGTGTAGCCAATTCAGTGGAGTTTATTGAAACTGGTCACAAGGACAATCAAAGCATATTTAACAGTGTTTGTCTTCCCTAATGTGATAGATCATCCATATTTTTACCTGATTTTTTAGACAATTCTGTAGACAGTCGGCTATAGAAATCCACAACATAGAAGGATAACAGAGAAAGAAAGTTGAAAGATAGACTTAAGGGTTTTAAACACAACTTAACTATGTATCAGAACTCAACTTTCTTTAATCTCTTCTCAGTATCCCTGGGTGCAGTATAAGTGCCTAATGAGTGAAAATAGGACAATAGAATTGAGGAAAAGGCATTATCTAAGAAGTTGGAAATCCTGGAATGTTTTGCAAATTATAAATTTTAAGATATAGGCCTTGAATTTAGCCATATCTCCATAATATGATACAATGGTACAAAAAAGAGAACACTATCTACGATATTACAGTAATCAATGGGGTGTGATGGAGACTTGCACAGAGATCTAGAGGATGGGATTTCTGTCAGACACCTGTCTGGAGGCGAGATTAATTTGGTGCCACATTTGGCTCCTATTTCTCTCCTTATCATATAAATAGAAAAGAGTGAGAGTCTATATGCAAATGAGAGCATACTGGGCAATAAATGCCCAAATTGCTCAATGACATTTTTCACCTAAATGGATTTGATCATCGTCATGGATAAAACTCAGGGAATGAATAAAATTGCACCTCAAGGAGCACAGTGTCTGCAGCATGAATGAAAATGCTTTTAAAATTATTTAAAATTTGTATAATAACCTAACATAAACTTTTATAAAGGAATATATGTGAATTCTCTCCAAATTATCAACTAGGTGATGGCAATTTTTTTATTAGCATTATATTTTAGTTGAGTTGATTTGTTATTGTGGTTCAAAATACACAACCTATAAATCTAATATTCAAATGTTTAGACCTTGCATAAAGTGCTTTGTAATCCCTAAAATGTATCTGTTTCATTGTGAACAGGAGAAAAAGTAGCATAAGGCATAATGTGCTGACTAGCAAGTTCAGTCATGCAGTCTGCATTTTAAGCATTCTCTGAGGCAGCAAAATAATGTCTGGGTAATACTCATGGGCTCAGGATTTCTATAAAATTCTTCCTGATGACAATTTTTAAGAGCTCTATATTAGTAAAAGTTGCATTACCCCTTGTACAGGAAACTCTGGAGCAATTCTTGACTCTTTAAAAGCAACACACACACAGTAAGTTCATCTCAAGATGTACCTAGTCAGTGCATTTCTCCTCGACAAGGGAACCAGGAGCCCTGGAACTGGCAAAATTGTCTTCAGAGGAAAGGAGTGTGAGAAGTGACCAGGGTCAGATAGTGGGTATTAACTTCCAACTGCAAGATGAATCAATTCTGGGGATCTAACATATAACGTGATTGAAAGTAAATAAATAAATAAATAAATAAATAAATAAATAACCAGCTACCACTAACCCCAGCCATTACCTAGCTGTGGTCACTTCAATTTTAAGTTATGTTTCCAAAAGCATTCTTCTGGTATGGTTGGTTTTGTTGTTGTTGTTGTTGCTGTTGTTGTTGTTTTTAATGGAGACCTTTCTTTCCCTAAAAAAAAAAGAAAAAGTCTTAAATTTAAATGAAAGGAGAAAAAGGAAAGATTTTAAAATTTTCACACAGGATTCTGGAGTTTTCAGTAGAATACATGAATACACTCACATGCACACTAAGGCGTTTGCCTTTCTCTGGCTTATCTGAAATTCCAGAAGCTCTGTAAAATATCTCATTCAGGTAATTGAAGCACATGATGGCTGGCTCGTCATTTGTCACTTGTCATGGCCCAGAAAAGAGACTAATACACATTGGAGCTGGGGACACAGCCTGTTCAGAAATTTCCTGACCAACATGATTTTATCCATAGGCAAGTGCCTTCCTTGAATAATTCCAGGATTATAAAACAGACATTCCTGAAAAACCAGTTTGGCCAGTAATAGGGAGTTGAGGTTTTTGGGTTTGTTTTCTTTTGGTTTGGTTTGTTCTTTTCTTTTATTCCAGACCTTAATGAAAGAAGTTAAGTAACAGCTAAAGATGTCATCTGCTCTCTGGGTACACACGTTGAACCCCATTTTACCCTCGGATACTCATGTGCTGCTCCATGTGGCAGACAGTGACCCTAAATCTTGTGGTCAGGTACCAGCTTGCTGCATTTAGTCCCTCCCAAAACAGGGCCACACTGGCCATGGATCATTAACGGGTCATTCAGGAGCATCTCTTTCTTCTATTTCTCCTGATACCACTTTTACAAATATTTTTCCAATCTTTTTAGGGCCTTTTAATCATATCAAGTCAAGCCTCCTGGGATCCACGTCAGATTCAAATCTCAACAAATACAGCACCATTAACAAGATTCCACAGCTCACTCTGAATTTTTCAGATGTCAAAACTGAAAAAAAGAATGCATCCCCTCCTTCTTCAGATAAAACCATTATTGCACCCAAGGTTAAAGATCGAACACACAATGTGACAGAGAAAGTCACTCAGGTAGGATATGATTTTACTCTCAATATTGATCATGTTTAAGGTTCTTCTCTTGCACCATAAAGCATGTTATTTTTCCTGTAAATGACTATCAAAAGAGGTAAGCTATTTATTTGCACTCCAATATTTCTTGAAATGTTGGATAACCCTCTAATGTGACAGATAAATAAAACTACAGACTGTGATTTTATCTCTTACAAGACTAAGCAAAAACGGGCTAGCTTGCTACTGTTGTTCTCACTGTTGCAGAGGTGGTTAACCTGCTATTTATCATGTTTGGACATTTATTGTTTTGCTGCTAACTCTTGCATTATTAAAGCCTGGTTTCTTAATATAATGGATGTGACTATTGAAACTTGAGGTGACGAACTGGGATTTACTGTTAACTGTGACCTCCTTTTGTGCACTTCCTCTACTAAGTAGACTCAGACATAAAGCCTGTTGACTCAAGGAAAAGAGTCAAAATGATTAAAAGTCAGCGTAAATAATACATTTCACAGGAACGATATTTTATTGTTTTCAAATGGCAATTTGAACTAGAGTAAAAGTGTACTGTCTAGCAGGAGCCCTGCTTTAAAGAACAGATAAAAATAATTTGTACCTATTATATCAAAATACCAACCTAAGCAATATCTAGCTTTTGCTTGCAATGCACTTACATTGTTAGGAATTCATGACTCTAAAATTGTGTCAAGTAAACAGTTCTTTTACAAACACTTCACTTGGTATATTTCTTCGCAAACCTTTTCAAAACCTGTCACGAATATAAAGGTAAACTTGGCCCCAATCTCTATCCTAAGCCTTGAAAATTTTGAATCGATAAAGTTTTTTGTTGTTGTTATTATGATCACTACCAGCAATAGTATAGTCTGTAAATAATCCTTTATGTGTTAGATGAAATAGCTATGTAAAGACCAGGAGTTGGTTACAAGTAGACCTGAGAGGTCTGTGTTTGAGATGAGACATTCTACATGGCATATTCTACTATATATTTTATGTGTATGTTGTAATATGTAATTTACAATGATTATAATAATTCTATAACATATACATTAAGAGATTTCAAAAACTGTACAAAAGTCCATGTGCATGTGGGAACAGGTGTTTTCCTGGCCCAGGGGGACACTAGGCTGGGCAGGAGGATGTGACAGGGGCAGCTTTTTCCTCTAGATATTTCTTCATTAACTTTTCACAAAAGTACCTTGAGTGTAAGTAAAGTGCAACAGCTAACCTCAAAAGCTGGGCATTCTTTTCAGGTCTCATGCTTTCTCTTTAAATTCTTCTTTTATATTTACCTTCATCTTTTATAACATCACAGTATTTGTTTTAACATTGAAAAATGTTTAAATTACTTATCACTGGGGTAATCCCAAGACCACAGAAATGCCCCATTGCTTTCCTACAGCCTCTCATACTCCACACAAATAGTATAGTATCTCTCCCACAGACTTCAGAGGACCCCAGTCGAAAAACAATGCATCTTAAAGATGCTGGAAGATTTGAATTAGATACTGTTTTATAAATGATCACTCTTTTGTTAATTTTTTAAATTTTTTAAAAATGTTTTTATATATTTTTGAGAGACAGAGACCGAGCACAAGTGGGGGAGGGGCAGAGAAAGAGACACACAGAATTCCAAGCAGGCTCCAGGCTCTGAGCTGTCAGCACAGAGCCTGATGTGAGGCTCAGACCCACAGACCGTGAGATCATGACCTGAGCCAAATCGGATGCCCAACCGACCAAGCCACCCAGGCTCCACCCCCCCTTTTTTAAAACATGTGAAAAATACACCAATAGGAAGGAAATTCTGAAGACAGATAGAACATTGAAGTGGCCCTGGTTCTGGCCAAGATGCTGAGGGACTAAATAAAGGCAGGGACCAAAAACTAGAAAAAAAAGAGGCGGTAGGAATGCTCCATCTTCTCTTGAGTGTCATCTATAGCTCCTAGTAACAAACCCACCAACTGTCCAAATGTCAAACCAAACGAGGTAGAGATTGAATATTGATAAATTCCTCCTGCAGACACAGCCTCTGGAAATTGTTCAAACACTGGTCAGCAGGACTCTTCTCATTTAATGTCTGTGAAGCTTCCTCATCATAGCTATCTCTGGAATTTCCATATTCCCCACATATAACATCGATTGTCCTCTAGTCACTAAAAAACTAGGTCATAATTTTACTATTCCCTTTGTTAGGCCTGTATGGAAATTCTCCTTATTGAGATAGTTCAGTCCATTTCCGTAGGCAGCCAGCAGTATTTTCTTTATCTAATGTTCTCATTTATTTTATTCCTTTTATAGATTTGGATGGTAATCCTTTCTTCAAAAGAAATCGGGGTTCAGTTCATAGATAATTCAACAGTGAGTTTTAAATATTCCTCTGAGTACCATCAATAGAGCAGACACCAAGGGAAAAAGGCATAAAATCAAAGGAACAATTAATTTGTGCTCATGTTATACTCTATCAATATTTGAATATTATCTCTATTATTCAATGGTTAATTACTAATTAGCCAAATAGTTATTTCTTCCCCAGCTAGACTGAGCTTCTTCGGAAAAGAGACCATGTTGTTAGTCATTTATTCATTCATTCATGCATTCATTTGTTTATTTATTCATTTGACAAGCATTTATTAAGAGATAATAAGTTCTGGGAATTCATGTGAAAAAGGAAATACGGTGCCTTTTAGAAGTGAGAGAGACAGACAAGTACAATACCTCAGCAGGTAAACAACAGACTGCAGAGGGTACTGGAAAAGAAATCATTACCTGTATTAGGAATTTGGGATAGTGGTTGGGGAACACAAACTCTTAGAGAAATGTTGAAGCTTGAGAAGTTTCAAGGTGAGGAAATAGAATCTGGAATAGGGCATACTTGCAGAGCTATGAGTACCAGCGAACACAAAACAGGAGGTATTTGTATTTCTAGTGCCTAGCATAATATACAACATATAAGAAGAATCTTAAAAGATTTGGAAATGGACCACTGAAGGCATTGGAGCGAATTAAGCAAGAGTAAGTTTGTTGGTCAAAAATCCCCAAAGAAAATGCTTGCCTTCCAAATCTCCCCTCAGGCAATATTCTAATTCTGACTGGTGTTTCCCCTTCAGAGATTCCTTTCATTGGCTGCTCTTTATAAGCCATACTTCTAGAATGCATCATCTCTTTATGTCATATTCCATCTGACCTTCTCTGTTAATTGGAGAAAATAGAAATTAACACAGAAGATGTGGATTTTTTTTAAACTGCAATTTAAATGGTACAGGCTAATGTGTAGCTGCGTCCATCCTCAGGAAACAGGGCCTTACTTGGCTAATTCCTACCAAGTGGCAGTGGAGTAGTGGAGAGAGAACAATGGATTGGAAGAAAAGTTGGGTGAGTGAAGAATGAAGATCTGCTTTTACCATGTAATAGTGGTTCTCATTTGAGGATCAAAATCTTTGCTATATCTGCCCCCTTTTATATAAAAGGAAAACAAACTTTTTCACTCTTGGATGATTTCATTACTCCCAAGGCTAGTTCTACTTCTACTTTAAGCACTATGCTAATTTTAGGATAAAATGTATGATATGTTGTCATGTTCAGCTTTTACAAATTTGGTAGTAGATCACTGTCCCTGTATATGCATAAGAGTATCAGGAAGATTTAAGAAGAAGGCACTGTGGTTTCCAAATCTTTATTGGCCAGTCACATGAGACTTTATCAGTCAGTCAATGCCATCATAGAATATAAAAGAAGACTACTAGAACCACCTGAAGCAAAATATGAAAGGAGGAGGGGGAATTTATTGGGTCACATAACCAAAAAGTGCGGGGACAGATATGCTTTGGGCCATGGCTACTGCATTCATTGTTTAAAGAGCTGATGACATCTTTTCCCTCTTAGCCATGCTTTCTTCTATATTGACCTTTTCTCCACATCTGATAGAAGCAAGAACCTCAGACTCTCTTAACATAATGCTCACAGTTGGTAATTAGATAAGAAGGGTCTTGTCTCCTCTGATGCCTATTGCCTTCCTGAGAAATTGGAATCCGATTGGCCAATAGGGGTCCTGTGCTCATCCTTGTGGTAGAAGTATAGCCCCTTGACCAATGACTACATCAAAAAACGCAGTGGGGGATGGGAGGCTCTAAAGAAGGAAAATAGAATAAGTGGCCCATTGCAAAGGTAAAGATGGGATTCAGTTAAAACATCATTCTCTCTCTCTTTTACCCACACAAACATACTAGATATGCATTATGTGCTGAATAGGGACTAGAGACACAGAAGTAAAAAACTAGTACTGGTAGTACTAGAGGTTATAAACTACTCGGAAAAACACTATATAACATATAATAATAGCATTTTTAAAGTGCTAATATAATAAATGCTACAAACATATATTATGAAACTAAAGGTAATTTACATTTCCTTTAGACTCAGTACTAGACAAATTATGAGCCAGTAATTCTACAGTTTATTGCATTATCACTTAAGAGGAATGTCTCATGAATTTAGTAAACATTCATATTGTGATAACCAGAAAATAAGACATATGAAAGGCCCTAAATGAACCAGATTTTAATTTGAGGAAAAGACATTGGGGATAAGAATTGCTACTGGTCCACAAGTATAATTTTTCCATAACTTCACTAAAGAGAGTACTCAAGAAAATAATTTTAGGACTAATTAGAAACTTAGGTCACAAGAAAGAAATCTCTGACTGTTTAAAAGCCCGTATAATCCTGAAATCCACATAGAACTCTAAAGCCAGAATAGATTCCCATTATTTAGGATTCATTTAAGTGTATTGTTGGCATGAAAATAGAATTATGATAGATTTAATAATAGCTGACATTGATTGAGCATTCGCTATGCGCCAGGCTCTATGCTAAGTGGTTTAATGGATTATCAATTTGAATCCACATAACAGTCCTTCCTGTGAGTCGGCACTATTATTATCATCTCCATTTCATAGAAGAGGAATCAAGCTTAGAGAAAGGAAACAACTTACTCAGGTCACATGGGAAATGATGGGAGTAGCCTTCAAACTGAGGTCAGATGACCCCAAACTTGAAGTAGTCTAAAGTCCACCCTCTCTATGACTCTGTTCTGTTTCCCTATTTGCCTCTTAGATCCACTCAGAGGTTAAGATGGCATTTGGGCAAACTTCTAACCTTTGGCCATTTAGTCAAAATCTTAATCTGAAAGTTAAGTAGCAATTTGCCAGAAAAGTGAGTCTACAGAAATAGGAAAGAGAATATGGTAGATTTTCTCCTTAACTCCTCAGGGTCCTCAAAAAAGAAAAAAAAAAAAATCCTTAACAGGAGAGCCTCATTCCAGCATTATCTTTTTTGTAAGTTTATATCCCATTTTGCTTATGCTAATTTTAGATGAGGATGAAAGATTTTGGCTTTTGTTGGTGGCATGCCACTCAGCTGCAGGAAAAACAAAATTACACTGAGATTACTGACATAAAGTGGAGCTCAGAGATTACAGCTTTTTATTTGCCACTGAATTTTGTCCATTGTGAATATGCTCATTATCTCTTCATCTTTTTCAATGGCTCTAAACTTATATTTACTTTTGACAGAAACCCAAAACAATAGCTATAATTCAGGACTTGTTTAGAAATGGAGATTGATTTATAATGGAGAGATAGCATTGATTTTATTAATGTTTAAAATCACAAATGCATATAATTTTTGTATATCAATTAGCCTCAATAAAGCCAAAAATATTAATTTATCATCCCAGGCTTGATAGTACATTTCTTAACACTTTCTGTAGTTTCCCTCATATTGGACAAATGTAATCCTCAACTTTCTTCAGTAACAGTATTAAAAAATATCTTTCTGACACAACTGCAAATTATAAGTGGTTTTGGGGCACCTGAGTGGCTCAGTCGGTTGGACATGTGACTTTGGCTCAGCTAATGATCTCACAGTACGTGAGTTGGAGCCCCACATAGCGCTCTGTGCTGTTATCTCAGAGCCTGGAGCCTGCTACATATTCTGTGTCTGCCTCTCTCTCTGCCCCTCCTCTGCTCACCCTCTGTGTCTCTTTCTCAAAAATCATAAATAAACATTAAAAATTAATAAGTAAAATAAAAGTGGTTTTCTATATACCAGTAGTTTTCATTAATAATGCCATTATAAGTCTAACACTAGTTCAGATTCTGACACCAGCTGGATGTCCTACAATTCAACTCAATTATGACATGATCTCCCTGAGGGGATAGCAACAGATTCCACAGGTTAATAGCCCAGTCCCACAAAATTCCCCCCCCCCCCATAAACCCACCAAGCCAACCTCAAGTCCAGGTTGTCACCTGTGCCTCCAACTGACTGGCTACAGATTGGAGGTTCCCATGACCTACTTCTTGGGCTTGACTATTTGGTAGAGCAGCTATGGAACTTAGAGAAACCTTTACTTAAGTTTACCAGTTTATTATAGGAAGATAAAACTCAGGAACAGCCAGATGGAAGAGATGCATAGAGGAAGGTCTGAAGAAAACGGTGGAGAGCCTCCAGGCCCTCTCCTGGCCCAACTGCACTTTCCCTACGCCTCCATGTGCCCACCGACCTGGAAGCTCTCCAAACTCCATCCTTTTGGGTTTTTATGGAAGCTTCATTACATAGGCATGACTGATTAACTAATTGACTATTGGCTATAGATTCAACCTCCAGCCCATCTTCACCCCCACCTCACCCCAGAGGTAGGGACTGGAACTGAAAGTTCCAACTGTAATCACATGTTTCGTTCTTCTGGTGAACAGCGCCCCCCATCCACAGGTGACCTTAAGAGGCCTAGGGGCTTTCCAGTAACCTCATTAACATAAAGTCACATCTGTCATTCTCTTCACTTAGAAAAATCAAGGGTTTAAGAGCCTTATGCTAGGAACAGGGAGAAGGACCAAATAGGTGTTTCTTACTAGAAACCATAATATCACAGCCATGAATTAAAAATTACATTTAATTAAGAAGTCTAAATTCAACAGTTATTTTTCTAAAGACTCATTGATTCTTGGCTTATGAAATTACAAAAATCAAAACCCACAGTACTTCTACAGTATGCTTTAAATGTTTTCCTAAACTTCATTTCTTGTTTAAACTAATATAAAATCATGCAAACCTCAATAAAACTGTACAGATCATCTTGAACTGCCAGAAATAGTAATAATCACAAAATTCTAAATTAAATTTGAAATGTAATACAGGAGTCCAAAATTGCCTCTGAGCACTTCCAATTTAACATGATGTTAGTTTTGCATTCATTATCTTACTGTTATTTATAGAATACTATCAAACTTGGCTTTAGCAAAACAGAAATCTTCATCTAGTGTTTTCCCCATAGCCTGGATTTGATCTATGTCTATACATGCAAATTGAAATGAAGAACAGTATATGTGGATCTGCAAGTAGAAATAAAGCACATTTGTCAGGATAATTGTGGATTCCATATTTGTGGCGCTTACCAACTATAAGTCAAAGTTTTATGTACAGTAGTGATACAAAAATGTGTAAGTCAAGGTCCTTACCTTCAAGGGTCTTTTACTGAATACAAAGCTTTGATCTTTGAGATACTGGATTATGTAATCGAGTTTTCTCTAGACAAATAAATATATTCTATCTAAGTTATGATGAGGAAAAGATAAAACGTAATATAGACATTTAAGTAGCAATTGACTACTAAAAGCATATTGTTTGCTATTAAATATAAAATAAAGATGTTCATTATTTTGAAAAGGGAAATGTGATTTTTAAAAAGCAATACATTAATTTTTTACCTATTTTCACTATATACTATATGCATATCAAAACTGATCCTTATTTGCTAACATGTTCTACATTAAAATACAGTTTTATTTCAGTTTAATTAGTTCACAAGTCATACTTCTCTGTACTCTAGATGAGGAAGCACAGCATCCACATAAAACCCTGGAGGTAACCAAGAGCTTGTAGAGCAAGTATTTAGATATGATTGCTTTAAAAAAAAAAAAACTGGTTTTGTACATTCATCATATATTTTTAAATGAAGGAAGGAGAAAATAAGGCCTCCTTTAAAAATTTTGTCAGCCAAAGAAACCATGATGAAAATAGATGCTTGAGGAGTGCCTGAATGGCTCAGTTGGTTAAGCGTCCAATTTAGGCTCAGCTTGTGATCTTACGATATGTGAGTTTATGCCCTACATCAGGTTCTGTGCTGACAGCTCAGAGCTTGGAGTCTGCATCAAATTCTGTGTCTCCCTCTCTCTCCCCCTCCCCATCTTGCATTCTGTCTCTCTCTCTCAAATATAAATAAGCATTAAAAGAAAAAAAAATTTTAAAGAAAAGAAAAGAAAGCAGATGCTTGAAGAAAAGCAGCAAAAGACCAGTGGTCAGAAAAGACAGGTAAAAATAATGTGGCTCAACATACATAGTGATAGCCTGGTTGCTATGGCAACAGAGACACAGGAAGATTGTGGATATCTATTGCCAAATGTTTTGTTTTTAATGCCCCCAGTTTGTGTGAGTGGGTTAAAGTCAGACCTGGAGACAGACAGAAAGGAAGTTTTGAAAGGAGAGTTTCTTTGCTCATCTGTCCTCATAGCCTAGGGGCTGGGACAAACATTGTTTAAAGTGGGTTGCCTAATGAGAGTAAGCAGAAGGAGTAAATTTTTCATGTTTCACAGGATGAGAATCAGGCAAAGGATTTTTATCAGCTATGGAAATTCCAGAGCAGACATGCCAGGGTCTCAGACCAGGCAGCACAAGGTCTTGTAATGTTAAGTAGCTGTGAACTGTTCCTAGAGTTAAAAGATTAATTCGACCATGGAATCTTTTTTAATAGGAAGTCCCAAATTAGATAGTAAAATAAAATAAAATAAAATAAAATAAAATAAAATAAAATAAAATAAAAATCTCATTGACTTTCTGGATGGTGAAATCCTGGGTAATATATTATCCCCTCTAGCTCCAGTTTTCTGTATTGTGGAAATTGCATATATAATGGAAACTATGTAGTTAGATAATAAACCCTCTAAAACTCAATTGCTTTAAAAGAGTTCATTAAAAAGCAGTTAATCTTCATGGAATTTTAATATTCAAAGAACCTTAGATAACATCTTCCCTAGTTTTTATTCAAAACCTCCTGATCAATGGAATCATCTGGAACACTTCTCTCTCTTTCTCCCCTCCATCCCCAACACACACACACTCCCTAGAAAATCGATAAAGTTCATTGGAGTCCAAGAATTCTGATATTTTAGCAATCTTCATTCCATTTGCAACCATTACACCCACATTTTTAAGATGAGGCAAATTTGGGAAATACACAGATATAGCCCAATCCTTTCAATGCAGTTAAAGAAACTAAAAGGAGAACCTAAGCAGAGAGCTAGGTTTTATCTTTCTGTATTGTTATTGAATGTGTATCTCTTTATGTAGATTTCTGAATGAGATTAAAAACATGTTAAATCTTACTTATGCAATCCATGTTGGAGAAACAGGCTTACTTTCATAGGCGAACTACTGACTCCAAGAGAAGCTGCTTCCATTTTCACTTAATGGACAAAGAAACAATCTCCATTTAAGAACATTTGCCTAGGCTGGAGTGCTCCCAAGTGTCTTCAGAACACTAGTCTCTTTATTCCTAAAAGAAAACTTTTCTTATTCAAATAACACCACTGCCATCTCCCCTCTGCCCCGCCCAATATTAACATGGCAAATTAGTACATTAGAAGTTTTCAGAAGTCCTAAATTAAAGAAGTCTATACAACTTTTACTCGATATTTTTGATGAGTATTTGCTTGATGGATATTTGCTTGACCCAATATTTCATGTTTTTTGATGACAGAGCCCCTTTTTTCTGTTTTTTTTTTCTTTTCAGATTTTATTTTTAAGTAATTCTACACTCAACATGAGGCTCAAGCTTACCAGCCTGAGATCAAGAGTCATATGCTCTACAGACTGAGCTAGTCAGGTGCCCCGTCAGAACCCAATTCTAATTGTCTGCTTATATATAATACATTTACTGATATTCTGAGGAATTAATATTTGGGGGAGATTCTCTAGAAAATACTTGCCTAAACAAAAGGCTTTTTCATGGATAGCTATGAGCACTGTAGTTCAACTCAAATGTGGATGTGCCAGAAATCTTAAAACTTTTAAAAGAAAAAAGATTGGGTTAGGCATAAGATCATAGTTATGGGAAGGAGTTTATACATAATAAGTACATTTTTCTTCCTTATTTTGATGAACTCCACTTAGGATTTTTCACCAACCACGTCCCAAATACAGAATTCAGCTTAGAGGATCTGGAGAAAATCCCATCATCTTTATTCCTTTTTCTGTTTTGAATACATCTGTTACAAATACACCTGTATTTCGAAGCCCACTTCTTTAGAACCATTTAGATAGAAATGGAAAAGTGTGCAGTGCAGGATCATGACGAAGAACCTTAACAAGTGTCTCAGTCTTTCTTCTGAGGCTGCCATAGTTAAGGCTGACTTGCTGTATTTGAATGGCCATATTGTTGAGAATGGAGAACCTGCTTCTTCTGCCCCTTGTTCCAGCATCCGGAGGATCCAGCACCATAATATGAGGTGAACCAGGTCACATAAGCATGCCATTTTCCACACTACCTTGGCTCTTCTATATCATTTTAATGTCTCAGTTCTCCTTTCCAGATGCAGCAGAAAATATTTAAAAATGGTCTGCAACTAGTTTCTGGTGCCTATTGATCCTTCTTACATTTGAAGTGAAGAATCAAGCTGACAAATCTCCATACTGTTACTAGGAGCAAGGTCTTGATTTTCAGGTCATGGAAACAGTGCTAGGTGAAACTGAGTGAAGTAAGTCAAAAGAAAAGATGTACTGGAGAGAAATATCCTAATACTATTTCTTGGTTGACTGGCAGCTCTCAGTTGAGCTTTGCAATCCTGTTCCAAGTGATAAACTGTCATTTGTAAATTATGCCCACAGCTATATCCATTTTTCATGGGCTGGTGTTAGAGAATAGTGATTTCGGTCCCCTAAATTTTCCTACCTGCAGGCATCTGAATTACTTCCAAAACTAACCATTATATCTTGTGCCCTTGCAATGTCTCTACCATCATTAGATCCTAACAGCCCATTTTGTGTCTCAGATGAAGACAGATTCTTCCCCTCCTTTTTCCATATTTCCTTCCATAAAAATGAATGAATAAATCCTAATGGATGAAGTACTTTAATTCTAGTAAATGGACAATAAACTGCAAGCATGAGATTTCAGTATAAAGCTAACTGGGAAAGAAAATGTATTTTCCAAAGAACAAGTATTATTGTCTACTCTACCCAACTTATTACTTGAAAACTAAGGCATTAACTTTCTGGATATTAAAAAGAGAAATCATTACCATATTTTTACATTTTAGAATTATTTTATATTATTTATATGATGAATTAAAATAACCCCTCTGCCTAGACTTCTCATCAGTCACTTTAAGATTTTGGATATGCTTCTTCCATAGATTTCCTTAAGTTTTCTGCATTTTGGAAACAAATTACTCCTTTAGAATCAGAGGGGAAAACAGCCTTTTCAGAGGGAAGTTGAAGGAATCTTGCCTTCGAGGAGAGAGTTTTGTTTCATCCTGAATCTTCAAAACCTCCCCCTTTTTTTTAAGTTGAGGGAAGACATCAGAGATATAGGTTCTTTTAGTTCCTGTTTCCTTGCAGCAGTCTTCTCTAGCATATCAAACTGCCAATAAAATAATTATTACATGTTGAATGACTGGATTGGGGTACATCCTGACAGTGGCGGTCTTTCTGATTTCTTCTCCACATTATTACTCTAGCAGTAAAGACAAAATGATGTAATAACAGAGAAATACTCTAGGGATACTTTGGAGGAAATCTCCTTTACAAAATATAATTGTTCCAATAGTTTTGTAACTTGTGCTCCTTAGGGTAATAGGTGCCAAGAAGCAGGATGGGACCAAAGGGATGGAGCTCTGGGACCCCCACATTATGGCCAGGTTGGTCAGATCCACTTCATTCCATGTGACTTTATATACTGACTTTCTCTTAAGGTTTCATATGTGCGTGTATGTTTTGAGAAACTTGAAAGTGTCAGATACTAAATTTTGCTCTAGTTCTGCTATTTATTTTGTGCTTTCCTTTATCAAAATGTCTTTGACTTTTTCATTGATTCTAGTTAAGATTTTATTTTTGTAGAGAATTTTGAGTTAAGTGAATTATCCAGAGTCTCACAAATTGTTTACTGAATACCCAAGACTAATACCCTCATTTCTGGATTTGGAGTCCAGGATTTCTCCACTTATGATGCCCACTGGAGGGCAGGACCATTTTGGTTCCTATATTCTCTCCTTTCCTCCTAAACTGGCATGATCCCAGAATCTTATCAGCCTCTTGGTCCAACCTCTTCTAACTCCAACTCCCTTCTTTACAGGATAAATTGTTCAAGAAGTAGAGTCACCACTGAATGTGAGTCTTCATAACTAGTTAAAACCAAGTAATCCGATGGGCTACTTTCTTGAAGATGAATATTCTACTACCTGTCTCAAGAATGAGACAGAAGATTAATGTTGTGGGAAAGCAAACAACTTTTTTTAAAACACAGTCACTAAAATTTAGACTATTATTACTCATTTGTTCTGAGAATACTCTCAGAAAAAAAATCTGATTCTACTTTTGTGCCAACAGTATCAAATGTAGAGTTGATATTGTTAGGAAGAAACACAATATACAAGAACTTAAAAAGGCAACAAAGAAAACAGTGAATTTCTGTTCCTTAAGAAATTATTTTTATCATCGAAAAATAGGATCCCCAAATGAGGTCAAGAGCAGTAATTTGACATTCAGAATCCCTCTTTCACTGTACTTAAAATTAAAGTCTATTATCAAAAGACAATAAAGCAATATACAGAAATAGATGAGAAATATGTGCCTTGTGGGTAGGGGAAATAACCTAAAACTTGATTTAACCAGTGTGGCCCCTTGTCCACAGTATTTGAAGAGGTTATAATGTAAAATTTTATAATTATTGATTTTAAGGTAAGACTTTAAAAATATATTCTATTTTTTAAGTTTATTTACTTATTTTGAGAGAGAGGGCAGTGGAGGGGAAGAGAGAGAGAGGGAGAGAAAGAGAATCCCAAGCAGGCTCTATACTGTCAGCGCAGAACCCAATGAGGAGATCAAATTCATGAACCATGAGTTCATGATCTGAGTGGACATAAATTGTCAGATGCTTAACTGACTGAGCCACCCAGGCACCCCTAAAAATATATTCTATGTTTTAACTCATACATCTGTTTCCTACCCATATGGAACATCAAATCAGCTATTTGAAAATTTATGAATCAAGAGTAGAATTTGAGAATATATTAAAATGAGAAATATACCTTTTTATTTGTTCTGCATGCTATTTTTATGTCCATAGCTTATGAAGAATTAATCCCTTATTAGTAAGGGTCCTTTCCCATCCTCAGCCCTTGAAGACAAACCCAGAACACAATTATTGGTACATAACAGTTCCAAGAATTTTCAGTTACAACATATGAAAATTAACCTTGTAATAGTCGGGATATAATTATATTCAGTTGGCACTTGACATTGACTTTGTGTTCCAGAAAACATTGAGAATAAATTTTGACGTTTATAGGGAAATATTTATTTTCGTATAGTTATCCAGTAGAGGAAGGAAAGATTCCTGATTAATATGTAAAGGCTAGGAGAACCTGCTTCTGGAACATTTTCAATTCCCCAAGCTTCTGTAGCTGCAGAAAGCAGCAGACATCAATAATATCATTCTCTTCTCTTGCTTTGGCTTAATGCTTCACCTGAGAGACCTGCTGCATGCCTTGATTCTGGTTCAACCATTGAGTTTAATGTAGCTATTTAAAAGCACGGGGATTGTTTAAAACAGTTGTTCCCAACACAGTCTTAGAAAGAAAACTTTGGTATTTTAACAAGGCAATTCTTTTTTTGCACTATCACCCATGTGAACTCACTTCAGTATATTCTTTGGAATGGATTCTTCTCATCTTTCTGGAAAGATGACTGCAGAAGACACTTGAATATTTTCTCTCCTCAAAGCACTCTTACACTGCATATGTTTTCCCCTTTTTTGCCACTTGTATTCTTACTCCTCACCAGCACATACTGTCTGTTCTGGGCAAAGAGTCTCCTTAAGTCTCCATGTTTTCTACTTACAACAAGACCTGGGGGGCTGCTGGCAGTGATCCCTAGACTTGCAACGTTGTCATCCTCTTTTCTATATATCAAATCCTACCGATTTCTGAAATCCATAGCATCTCCAGGTGAACTTTCAGCCTTCACAACTTGCATTGACCTCTCCTATCCTTAAACTCTAAGGTACTTTGTCTATTTTCATAAAACTAAACAATTTATTTTCATGCTGTTTCATATATCTTGATAGATAGATGATAGATGGATGGATAGATAGATAATTGATAGATGATAGAAAGAGAGAGAAATAATGATTATTTGTGTGTATGTGTGCCTACATAATGACTTTTTTCATCTTCCTAACTATGCCTTGAACAATAGGATTATAACATCATTTTAAAATATGCCCCCAAGGGGCCCCTGGGTGGCTCAGTCAGTTAAGCGTCCGACTTTGGCTCAGGTCATGATTTCACAGTTTGTGGGTTCAAGTCCCTTATCAGGCTCTGTGCTGACTGCTCAGAGCCTGCAGCCTGTTTCGGATTCTCTCTCTCTCTCTCTCTCTCAAAAATAAACATTAAAAAATAATAATAAACAAATCAATCAATTAATTAATTAATTAAAATATAAGACCTAGCATGGGGCTCACTCATCAACTGGTAGTCAGGCTCAATAAAATGCCATTTCATATAATATATTCTTGGCACTCAAAAGAGAAGATTCTAATTTCTGATAATACTTTGATACTAAGGAATAAGGAGCTCATATATCCATTCATTTAACATTTTTAAGTTCTTCTATGTGCCAGGAGGATCAAAGAAGACCCATGAAAATTAATTCTACTCCCCCTTGTCCTCTCCTGTTACCTGTTAACCAATGAGAAAAGAGGCAGGAATGGAGGGGAGACATTGTGCTGGATAGAGCAATTTGGAGAGGACTAACCTGCGCTGACCTGTAAGAGGTAGCAACTCTGATACCATTTGCTTCCAAATGGAGATAAAAGAATGTCACCGGGATTCAGATTCCAGCCCCCATCACTTAATACTGCCAATGTTCTTGGCTACATTGTTTTATCCTTCTGTATTAAATCTGTAATTAAGTTCTGAGTAAGGATAATCTCTTCTTTCTTGTACACACTCACTAAATGTTTAGTGTCAGGTCCAAGGCAAAATGGCAAACAGTTCTCTCATTCTTCAGATATGTACCAAGTGTCTACTCCTGAACGAGGATGCTGTGCTGAAAGTCTGGTTGCCTTGGTAACACATCCCCACCATCTAGGTTTATAGACAAAGATTGAAAGATTAACAGAACCCATTTAAAATTATGATAAAAATTATATTGTGGAGTAAGGTGTGACCTGTGAGCAGAGAAGGCCCATCTAACCTAGTCTGGAGGAGTAAGAGGCAGCAGTGCCTCCACTGAAATATGAAGGGAGAAGGTGGAGAAAAGCAGCTAGAGACATGAGCAGTGAGGACACACAGTACCTACAAACATTCCTGCAGAGGCTTCCAAGCCAAATGAATAAGGGAGGCAAAATCCCAGAGGCCACTGTGGGTAGAGTGTCGTGATATAGCTTCCATTTCTGAATTGCCCTCCTATTTCCTGCCTCCTCTTCTTTGAACTCCTTGCACCTAATAAGTTCTTACTCTCTTAGGTAGACCATTGTTTCTAGTCTATATTCCACTCCATAATGTTCCTTCTGTATCATGGATGACTATCCAACAGACTATCCCAAGTGTTTTATAGTAATACACAATATCGTTTAAAAATAAATCCCCCCAGCTCTTTTCATTGTAATAAAAATCCATGTTTTCTAAATTTTGCTAATTTGATTGGAGTATTTCACGTGAAAAGCTATTTGAAAAACCAAGAGTTTGGGTCTCACTGGAATGTATTTGCATCTTGAAGGAGAAACTCATTAACTCAAATGAATCTTTTATTGATGGAAAGGCCAGGGAGGGAGATGAAGGGATGACAGGCAGAAGAAAACCTATTTTTAAGAAACAGACCTTCCAGTTCTGTCTGTATCCTCCCAAATTCCCTGCCTGGCCACCTTCCTCAGGTACCACTCAACCCCCTGCCATTATCCTTTCCCTCTCAGGAGGAGTTAGGGGCTCAGTAAAACAGTCTTCTCCTGAAGAAGGAGCATTCACTGTTATTCAAAATAAATTTATAAATGTGGTAGATGGCCTCCTGTGTTTATCACAGACTGAACCATTTACAAGATAGTAATTGGTCAGGGAAACTAAGAAAAGTGCATACACCACAGGTGTCTGTTTAAAACAGTAACATTTCAATAAACCTAGACTAAAAAAATTCTTATATGAAATAATCAGAACTCTGTTTTTTATAACTTAATCTAGTGGCTGCCTTCAACTAGAGTTATTCTTTCCTCCCGTAAGATCTTGAAATAGCTTCATTAAACCCTTGAGAAATTATGGTCTCCTTGGCAAAATCATTCTTCACAAAATATCAGGTTACATTCGCAATACCTTCAAATAAAATCTAAGATGACATTGTCATGAAGTAGAAATGAAAATAAATTCCATCCCTGTATCTTGAGGACCAGTCTGCACTTATTTCTATTCTAAGAAAGACAGAGTCAAAAATTAATAGAACTTAGAAAGGGGCATGAATAGGGATTCTATCTAGGTCCCTCCAAAGGCATTCCTAGGTACGTAAAAATATTTTTCTTCAGCTCTTAAATTCCGATTCCAGCTAACTTCAGTCATTATACAAGTAAGAACAATCTTCAACAAACGCACACACACACACACACACAATTCTTTAATGTTGGAATTCAGGTTTAATTCCACTGCCTCAATCCTTTGGGAACATCATATATTGTGTACCTCTGACATACAAGACACTCTTTACCTGCTATACAGGAGTACATACAGTGACTTCTTCTGATGAATCTAAGTAGGAAGACTATTTATGAAATATGACATAATAGGAGAATATACTACCGAACCGTGTATGATTAAAGAGTAACCTGTATAGGCCAGACTATATCTGCAGTTAGCATTCAGGTAAAGGTTATTTCTGAATAGTCAGGAGAAACTTCATGGAAAACCAGAGGGGGCTTTGCATGGTGAGCAGCACTTGGAAGAGTGGAGAAGGTCTATACATATGAGGACAAGCTGAGGCAAGCCCAAGCTGTGGAAGTGAGAAGGGGTACATGAGAACACATTCCTAGTCTCAAAAAAGTTATCATTATGACCTCACACTTTTTATTCTCCATACCTAATTATTTTAGGTCTTTCTGAGTTTCCTCAGATCAGTGTCCCTTAAGTGCCTATTTATCCTGTGAGTATACATATAAACTCCATTTCTAATCTATAAAAATTGAAACAAGGAGGAAAATATGTATTATTACTTGATTAATGCTTAAATTGTGAACACTAATTTCTCATTCAGTTGAATTTTGAGTTGTGCTTTGGGTACCAATCATTTGCTCTCATTAATAAATAAATGTGCTTGTTTGGAATCCACAAGAATATATAAAGTTCATAAGCTTTCTGTTTCACCAAAAATCCATGCCCTTATAGTCCTAAACATAAACTAAAACATTTAATTGATGTATAAGGGTATCCTTTAGCTAATAAAAAATTAACATTCGTTTTAAGAGATAAATAATTTGTATTCAGATTATCAATAAATATTTGGTATAAATTCAAGATCTTGAAAAACCTTTTATATAATTGAAAAGAGGACTTTTAGATCCTCAGATTCCCCATCCTGTTAGAGGAAGTTAACATTTTCCAGTAATTGAGTCATCCTTGAACTTACCTAAATTTAGAGTGCAGTACCTCTCCCCTCCCTCGTGGTTTCTGTGAACAGATCTGAAGCTTTCAAAATAAAAATTTCCCACATATTTTATTTGTATCAGTTCTGCTTCCTTCTCAAAAGTGCTAGGAAAGCCCAGGGAGCTACAGTGATTAATGACCTGTTCTAGAGTCTAGCCTGCTCTATAAAATGTGCTACATTCCAGAGCATAAAAGAAACTCCGAAGTAGGTCAGGAGCTTAAACTGCCCAAGGGCCTACTTTAGACTAGAGGCAAGCAAGTTTGAAATTCAATTAGCACCAGAATTGCAATGACTCCTGATTTCATGGTTTCCTGTTGGACCCGGGGAGGATGGGGAGCTACAATGTGTAATAAAGCCCTAAAAACCAAATTCATTCAGACTTAGGCAATTTTGAATTTGCATTAATTCAGATGATGACCTGGTTCAAAATAGTACTGAGCATTCTCTATAAAGTTGAGGAGGGGTGGAGGGGAAAATTTGCAAAATGAATTAAGGAAACATTTGGTCTGTGGGACTAGAGACCAACAAATATGATCAAGGTTCACTTTAGAAGAATCACAGAATGAAGGTGCCAATTACAAATAATTCCTATTAAACTTGAGATTTTTATAGCAAACAGGTAGATTAAATTTATCAGATGTTCACCACAGAGGTAACACATGATGCTCTGGGACCTTCAGCACATCTCAGCTGTTTGCTAGATAATCTGTCGGCCACTTCCATCTCTAATACTGTCATCCACACGACAACCACCAAAGCTCCCAAAACTGTAAAGACACTACGAAGTGGGAAGAGATAGGTATCGATGGGAGGTGGTGAACGCTTCTTATGAGAGGCCTAGATTTCTAGGTCGTGGGAATGACTGCAAGTCTCCAGGCAGTTCTTCTTGGTGTGTGAGCCCTACCTGTCTCTAGTCTCACCTCTGTGTGCCACCACTGTATCTAGCCCACATCAGCCCAAATACCATTTCCTCAAGAATGGCTTCTCCACCCTCACCAGGCTGAGTTAAATTCTCTCAGTTTTACACGCTCATAGCTCCTTCCTTTTATCATTTATTACACATGTCACAATTATAATCAAATCTTCATTTGTATAGTTTTCTGTGTCTTGCTTGCCTTCTCCCACAGGTATGTGGGAGCACAGTAAGACAGGGGCTTATGTCTTATTTATTTCTAATGGTTTTCCCCATGTCTGATACATTGCAGGTGCTCAAGAAATGTCCAGTGGATGGATGGATGGATGCATGCATGCATGGATGCATGGATGGATGGATGGATGGATGGATGGATGGATGGATGGAGAGCCATATATGAAGAATAGGCATATATTTGAAGAGACAAAGTGGAACCGGATTTCCACCAAGCCCTCTCCTAGACCTTTAGTAGTGTTTGGTTTTTATGAACTAAACAATATTTCATCCAGTAATATTTTTTTTTACAAATAGTTTATTGTCAAATTAGTTTCCACATAACACTCAGTGCTCATCCCCACAAGTGTCCTCCTCCATGCCCATCCCCCCTCCCCCCCACATCCATCAGTCCTCAGTTTTTGTCAGCATTCAAGAGTCTCTCATGGTTTGCCTCTCTCCCTTTCCCCCACCATTTCCGCCCTTCTTCTCCCCCTTGTTCCTCCGTCAAGTTCCTCCTAATCCTCCTATACGTGCAAACATATGATATTTGTCCTTCTCTGCCTGACTTATTTCGCTCAGCATAACACCCTCAAGGTCCATCCATGTTGCTACACATGGCCAGATTTCATTGTTTCTCATTGCCATGTAGTATTCCATGGTATAGATAAACCACATCTTCTTGATCCATTCATCTGTTGATGGACACTTAGGCTCTTTCCATGTTTTAGCTATTGTGGAGAGTGCTGCTATGAACATTGGGGTACATGTGCTCCTATGCCTCAGCATTTCTGTATCCCTTGGGTAAATTCCTAGCAGTGCTATTGCTGGGTCCTAGGGGAGTTCTATTGTCAGTTTCCTGAGGAACCTCCACACTGTTTTCCAGAGGGGCTGTACCAGTTTACATTCCCACCAACAGTGTAGGAGGGTGCCCGTTTCTCCACATCCTCGCCAGCATCTAGAGTTCTCTGATTTGCTCATTTTAGCCACTGACTGGCGTGAGGTGGTATCTCAGTGTGGTTTTGATTTGTATTTCCCTGATGAGGAGGGATGCTGAGCATCGTTTCAAGTGTCTGTTGGCCATCTGGATGTCCTCTTTGGAGAAGTGTCTGTTCATATCTTCTGCCCATTTCTTCACTTCATCCAGTAATATCTTTATATTGAAAGATACTGAAAGTCTTTAAACTAAAAACAAGAAAGGATTTTTAACAAAATATATTTTTGGAGAGTTTATAATATTTTTGCTTTAATTGTACATCAGTATTATTTCCTGTGAAGACAGAAATGACAAGCTACTTTTTCTGGGGCCTGCCAAACACACACAGACATACACACACACATATCAACAACAACAACAACAACAACAACAAAACAGGAAAACTAATCTTCCCTTCTCTATCCTATCTCTGAAGTCTATAGGAAAGACCCTGTTGACTTTTTTTCTCGAGTCTGCTTGTCAGGGAAGATAGGACCGAAATTGGGGGAAAAAGCCAAAGGAGTAAGACTGTGCCGGGCTTCTTTGTGCTCTGCAAATCGTGGGTCTGGGCTTAAAGTCTTGCATGCTCTGCTCTTTGATTACTCTCTGAGGGCTTGTTAAGCTCTGAACACTTGTGATGCCTGCAGGGCCTTAGTCTCCTGCTGGGTAAGTCCATAGCTAGGAGGGGCGAGCTCTCAACCCGAAAGACACATCATGGCAGGAAATTCTGCAGAGTGACAGGAATGATCATAAGCCCTAAATCTTCCAAGGTACTGCCTTTAATTGTTACCGTGTCCCAGGCAAAAACTGCACACTTCTCTTTCATTCTTTTTTTTTTTTCTCTTCTTATTGCTTGCGAATGAGGTTTAAGTGGCTAGCCTAAGCCTTAGATGTCCTGTTTCCTAATTCCTGAGGTAAATGAAACATAAAAGATATTCAGGGATGCGTCTTCTGCCCCTGACCAATGCACATTTTTATTGCTGCAATAAAAGCTTCTATTGCAAGTGTGGAACTTAAATATATGCTTAACCACTTTTAACATCTGAGAAGTTATGTTTCTACCAGAGGTAACACCAGGATCTTATTTTTTGAAGCTTCACATTTGCAAATATTCTCTGGAAAGCTATTCTTTCTTTAACTTCTAAAAGAATGATATATAATGCTTTCTGACATTATCATTTACTACAGGTAGTATAGAGGTTAACCTCTGTTTGATCAGTTATCTCAAGATTTAGCTGTGTTTAAAGATGTTTTTAAACGTATTAATAAAAGTACTAATGAATCTGTAATCTTAAAGATACAGAGTAAATGATATATAACTTAGCAAAATAGAAGCAATTTGAAATGAACTGGTAAGAACATGCTTCATTTGTTTAAGATTTACAACCTTTATTTTAAATATACATTACATTAAAGATATAAAATCTACTATAAAAATCACCTCATTTCACCTTCTGTCTTCATAACAAGGTAAATGATAGTCTCAAGATAATGAGTTTTTCTGAACCACTGAATGTATTAAGGTGTTCTGAGGTATTCTTATCTGACAGTAATCCAGGCAAATATTAATATTTTGGTACAGTCTTTGGTATAATGAATATGTCTTAGAGGATTAGCACTGGAAGTTTCCTCTGTGTATAAAACTCCAGTGTAATTTTGCCCAGAAACTTTCAGGACATTATTTCAGCAGATTACATTGAGAAAACTGAGGATTGATAGAGTGAATTTCATTAATGGGTGCCAGACTCCTTTAATGACATCCCAGGCTTCAGGGGCTCCATCCAGGTTCTAAATGGTGAGGACAAGCCTTGCCAGTTTGCTTTGCTGAAGGCACAGGGTTCCCCCCTCAAAAGGGTCTTCTCCAATTGCAGCTTTCTGGGTTAATGTATTCTAGGCTGAACTATCTCATCCATTGATTGCGGCCCTGGGAATTTCAGTGTTCATACAAACTAACAAACGTCCACCAGACAAGTACCAGCAATACCCAGCTGGCTCTTTGTCCCCCATGGGAAATTTTCTCAGTCAGAGCCTGGTAATTGTTTAGCCCCAGCTGCTGTGGTTCTGAGGGTGCCAACTCATCTGAGCCAACTGTATGCGCACAGCTCACAACTCATAAGACTGAGAACTACACATCATTGGGGGAGAGGAGGGCTTCAAGGACTCCATTTTAAATTTGCCCTCTTTTTTGTCAACTGTTTGGGGGAGAACACGTAATGAAAGGCAGTTATTTAAGGGTTATAAATATCCTATACAGTCATGAAATTCTTCCAAAAGAGTGTGTAATAATCTCATCTTTATCAAAATGCATTTGCTGTATATCTCAACAGTCACTTACTTGGCAATTCTCTATGTGTTACAACAACTATACTGTAACAGTGTGGTTTCTCCCATATGCCCGGATGTAGAATAAAGAACTGGCTTGATATCCAGAGCGAGAGGTAATCTGGGTGGAGGGTGGGAATTCAAGTCCCATTATCTGGCCTCCTGCCATGTTAGCTGGCATGAGGGTTCACTCTCAGATCTTCCAAAGTTACGCTAGAGATGCCAAAAAATAGATTTTGTCAGAAAAGTTGACAAAAACATATTATTAAGAACAATTTGAATTCCTCAGGCCTTTACTGTCAATTAGAGGTAGTAATATCCTCCTGGAAAAGTCCTCCTACATAGTATTCTGTACACAAATGGCATCATTAAACAGTGTCAACCTGCCACATTTATACCAAGTGTCTCCAGGGGCTTGTGACATATACGATGACTCCTGATGTTTTAGTTAGTTGCTGCTGAGAAATAAATTACAAAGTCTTCATGACTGAAAACAAGCAGCATTTATTATCTCAGTTTCTGTGGGTCAGGAATCAAGGTGAGGCTTAGCTAGGTGGCTCTGCTCAGGGTCTTCGCAAGGCTGCAAGAAGGTGACAGCATGGAGGCAGTCACCTCAAGGCTTAGACCAGGGAGGGATCTGCTTCCAAGCCCACTCTCGAGGTGACCTCAGAAGATCCTCTCTTGACTTCACTCACATGGGCCTCCCAACAGGACTGCCTCACACCATGGCAGCTGGCTTCTTCCAGAGCAGCAATCCAGGACAGACTGACAGAGCACCTGTAGGACATGTGCCATTTTGTTATAACCTAACATTGAGAGTGACATCCTCCTTCATCCACCATATTCTGTTCATTAGAAGCAAGTCAGTAAATTCAGCCTACACTCAAGGGTAGGAATTAGACAAAGACATTGAATACCAGAAGGCAGAATTATCAGGGACTATCATAGGGGCTGCCTACCACACTGAGGGACTGTCTTAATCCAAGACCTTAGCATTTATCTCTGGAATTATAGCAACAACCTCTAATTAGACCCAGAGCCTAATTTTGATCCCCTCTGATCAACCTACTCTTGTTATGGTGAAGTGGTCTCTAAAAACTGCAAATCTGAATATTTTCATCTAACAACTCCTAATTGTCCTCAGGAGAATGTCAGACCTTCTTAATATGACACACAAGACCCTTTGTTTATGGCATATAAAGGCAATATCAGATGGTCTCTAAGGTCATGGGCTGTAAAGCCAGTCCCCATGATTTATCAGTTTTATGGCCTTGGGCAAGTTTATTGATCTCATTGGACTTTGATTTCCTTGTCACAACCTGAGACAATAATGATACCTACTTTATAGGATTATTCTGAGGATAAGTAAGAAAATTCTTGTGTAGCTATTGCCACAGTGTCTAGCATATAGTATGACCTCAATAAGAATAAGTTGTTATAACTTCTCATTTATCTGAGGCCATTTCACAACATGTCATGCAATTAACTAAACCAACCTACAGTGAGGAAGCCAGTTTGACCTCTTACAAATCTCTTATAAAACTGTTTCCTTTTTTTAAACTTTTTTTAACATTTATTTATTTTTGAGGGACAGAGTATGAGCAGGGGAGGGGCAGAGAGAGAAGGAGACGCAGGCTCCAGGCTCTGAGCTGTCAGCACAGAGCCTGACACAGGGCTCAAACCCACGAACCGAACCGTGAGATCATGACCTGAGCTGAAGTTGAACGCACAACCAACTGGGCTTCCAAGTGTCCCAAGGCTGTTTTCTTTGCTGGGAAGCCTTTCCAGATTCTCCTTTACCTGAGGAATTTTCATTTATGCTTAAATACTCAATTTAGGAGTTCGGTTTTCCTCTTGCGCTAGGTGCATCTTCTTGTATCCCTCAGCTCAAATGCCTAACTGATTATGGTACTTATCACATTGTACTGTCATTATCTGTTTATTTTTCTATCGCCTTATCTATCCTCAAGAGAAAGAATAAATCTTATACTTCTACATGTATGGAGCCTAGCTCAGTGACTGGCACAGAGTAGGCCCCCAATATATGTGGTGGAATGATTTACTACAAGCAATTTGAGAGATTTCTGACGTAGTATCCTTCCTTCTCCATTAATTAATACTATTTCTCACGCTTACGTATTCATACCTTTACCAATAGGTCCTGGTTCCATAGAATATTTCAATGTTGAAGAGACTGCTGTATGAACTGCTGTTCCTTGTTTAGATCAAAGAACATGTTTCTCTTTGCTTGCAGCTCTTAACACACAAATTAGATGAAGCCCATTTCTTTTTCACTGATTTCCTGTCATTCGGGATTTTGAAGTCTACACCTTTATAAAAACTGCGTTGCTTCACAAACCAAACTCGTCAGGTAGGTGTTTAAGGCTCCACACAAGCTGCTCCCTATAGCCCTCCCCATCCACACCATCTCTACACCCCGTTCTTCCTTTACCTACTCTCAAACACACACACACACACACACACACACACATCTGCAAACACATAAATATATACACACAAACACTAACTGCCTGGGATTCACTCTGGATACTTCTTAAAATTCAGACTTCTGAGTCTCACCTAGAATCAGAGAGCACACGAGAGAAAATCAGCCTTTTGACAAGTTACGTGGGTAATTCTCATACATAGAAAGGCTTGAAAACCATAGCCCTTGTTCCACTGAATGATCTTGATGATTAGCGAATCTCCCAGCTTTACTAGTGTTGTGGCCTCTTCCTGAGGACATCTCATTTCCAACTGAAAAAACAATCCCAGTTACACTTTAGGATTTACTCAAATAGCACCCTTGTCAAGTATTCCTAGATAGTCCACAGCAGTTGATAGATTCTTCTTTACCAGCACTTGGAACACATTATGAAAATTATTGGTTTGCATGTTCGTTCTTCAGGTCAGTTCAAGAACAAGTTCAGTGCAGGGACCACCTCTGGCAGCACTTTTGGTACAAGATCAAAAATAGTCATTGATCAATGTTTCCTGAAATTTTAGCTATTGCATTAAAATGCTTTTTGCTCTCAAATGTGTTGTCTTGTATGAGTCTATAAGACTTTACTTTTTTAACATAAAATAAAGTATCACAGGAGTATTTAGCCATAACTTGTCACCTTAACTTTTCAAAGACATTATAATAAAGAATACATAGCTTCCAAGATATATAAATAGGACATTAAATAAAATTCTTCTGCCAAGACATTTGTTGATACTCTTGAATAATTTCGAATAGCTAACTGCAAACTAGATAATGTACAGCTTTTAGTTGTATTGGCATAATAGCTTTATATTTGTTAGTACAAAGCATAAGTTCAGATCATATTGGTATTTTTGGTTATATTTTGGTGCCCCAGTTATTTTAATACTTTGAGATTGCTGCTGAGATTTTCTTCTCTAATTGGAACTTGGACTCTATCAGGTGGCCAGTACACAGGCTCCTCCAACGTAAGATACACAATTGCCAAAGTTCATAACCAAATGCATTTAAATGGAGCCACTGCTGAGCCTACCACTACCAGGGTGGCTGTTCTAAGGTGGGGTTGATCAAGAGGTATGGGCATCAGAATACCTGAGCAGCTGACAGAGTCAGCTCCGGGCACATAAATGCACAAGCTCATCAATGGATCAAGCATGGCAGATTACACTCAGAATTCAATTGACACATTGATTTCACAGCCTTCAGCGGAAGAATCACTTTCAGCTTTTCTGTGAGATGACTTCTGCTGACTAACCTCTTCTCTAAAGCCAGGCAATTTACATAGCTCTCCAGTCCTCAGTCAGTGTGGGGTCCTTTAGGCTTTATGGTTTTCCATAATAACCTATGGAAAATTATTATGGGTTCCATATCACAAGATATGGATATTAATCTTGTGAATTCCCAGAACAAAGTCTCCACTATCATTGGAAGGATTTATAATCTATCCTGGGATCGTACAGATTTCTAAATGATATGCTCATTATGATAATCCACCTCTTTCCCTCAAGAACAGACATGGGCAAAAGTAGATAAAGCAACGCATCTCTTTATTTTTAAGTGATTCTTTCACCCTTTAAAATCATTCACTATTACTCTATTGAATATTTAATATATTAGAATCACCTATCTTCATTCCACAACTTATTTGTGATGCTAATGCTCAGTTAAATTGTTCAAAATTCCCTAGAAAATAGATAATTTTGAGTATTCTGGCTGAGGACCCATTACTTAGAGGCCATTGCCAGTCCTTAAATTGAATAAGGAAACTAAACTAGTCACCATGAAGTAATACTGTTCAGAATGGCTGTATACAGCATGTATAGTAAATCACAGAAATGTGGTTTTGATGTCTTCTATGCATTCTTTCATGATATGATATTGGCAGTCAAAACCTCCCTACCACATTTAACCTGTAGTGTCTCTCTCTTGCTATTTTAAGACTCTAGACAACATACCAACATTGATATGTGCACGCACACACACATACACACACAGGCTATATTTATACACTCATTTGCATCACAGTTATAAGCTTAACCCCTAACCACTGAACTTACAGTGGCAAGGAAATAGATGCATTTAATTAAACAACGAGAGATAAGCAGCACACTACTGAGATGTTAAGTTTGATTTCTTATCATGCTGGGTAAAGTCTGATTACTTTCAGAGGTTGAGTTTAGCTCAACGGAATACTCTATAAAAGCAAATATTGAAGATGGAATTGAAAAATAATTGAATGCTGACCAGTCTATCATCTAAGAAAATAGATGCCTCTTCTGGATCCATAGCTACTTAAAAATGCATTTTAAAAAAAGATGAAAAAGAAAGAGATACATGACTGCATAGCAGGATGCACACTTGCATGGTACTTAGTGAATTTGGGGGTCAGTGTATAGTATTAATGTACATAGTTAGCTATAGTCAGCCCCTACCTATACCTTCAAGAATACAGTACACACCATTACTCAGCAAGACTAACTGAATTGCCCCTGCACAGAATAATATCCTTGTGACCAAAATGATTAATCTGAGGCAGCTTTCACTCTAGGACATTTGGATTAACACAAAATACACTTGAGCACTCAGTGGCCTGCCTCTGTGAAGTCCTGCCCTACCACAGCTATTGCCTATCTAGCAAGTGTATAGAATACATCTTATGCTTAAAAATTGCAGTCATATATTGGAAATCTTCCCTTTCATGACAGAGTTTGAATATAATATCACCAACACAGTAACCACTCTAGCAATTTACAGTAAAAAAGTGCAGTAACAATCAGAAACTTAGACTATGTTAGGGCTGGGAAGGACTTTAGAGATCACTTAATTTCAATCCACATATTTTCTAATTGAACTAATTTGCATGATAATTTTTCTAAATTCTGGCCTGCAGAGCAGTGCTTACTGATATGAAGTTTGTACTGTCTACAACAAAATGAGAAAGACGAAACAGTATAACGAAGTTTCATAAAGCTAAATTTACTCATTTAAAATAATAGCCCCTTTTCTAAGAGTCTGGCCTTATATTAACATTCTTTCATGAAATATTGAGTATAAACAAAGACAGTTGCTTTTCCTTACATTGGTAGTCAATTAAATAAAAATATGGCAGCCCTGTTATGTGCTTCAATTCTTTTTAATCTTATCAGGCAATAAAATCCAAGAACTGGGAAACCACCAACTTAGATCTCAATATAGAATGGAGTCCACTGCTTATATATATGAGAGGTTTAAATTTACCAAAAGCAAAATTACTAAGAAGGGTTATTTATGAAATGAGTTATGTTAAAGAACACTGATTCTGTTTTCTGTGTAAAATTTGATTAAAGGTCTCGAAGTTATACACATCTTTTGCTATTGATGCATGACTCAAACAAGAGAATAGATTTAACAGTTTTTAGCTGTGTTTGGACAAAAAAAACCAAGCATTTATATTTTCACTCAATAAGATGTAAAATCTTCAAGAATAAAGAAATCAAGGAGACTGAAGCATGGTCATAATCATATTATTACACATTTGTTAGGATAGAGGTTGTAGAGAAAGCGATACTTATCATCAGGAGGCATAAACTGGCTTGATTTTCATTTGTTCTGTGTCACATGCATAATACTTTTTGTTTCAGACAGGCATTATCAGATTCGTGGATTAGAGTCAAAAATCTTAGAAGGTTTTTTTTTTTTTTTCTTAGTGTAAAAGTAAAAGAATTTCTAATGAGATGTAGAGTATAATATCAGCCAAAATGGAATTCGGGACTACTTAGAATCAAGATAAATTACTTCCTAAGAAGTTATCCCTGCAAGAAGATGCACAAAAATAGGAAGATAATGAATCCCTGCTACAAGATTACGCTTTTACATTCAGTCTTTTAAATATGCAAGAATGTCATATTTCTTTCTTTTAAAAATTTTTAATCTCCAAGAATTCTCTATTAAACAACAATCCAACTCAGATAGAATTTTCTCTTTTAACATCACACCATTCCAAATTCAGTTTGACTACCATATGTATGTCCTGTTTTGTCATACCTTTACGGAAAAAAATGCCTTTAAAACAATGGTTTATAACCTATAACCTTATAACATAGTGTTAATAGCAGTTATATTTCTAAAATTGATTTTATTCTTGGTATAAAAAAGAGAGGGCTATTTGTCTAACGTTTTTAGTCTTGAAAATATTAAAACAAAACATATTGCTCTATACTTTTTTCTATTTTAATTGAGTTATATATGACATACAAAACTATATAAATTTTAGGTGTACAACATAGAGCTTGGACATTTGTATGTATTGTGAAATGATCACCACAGTGAGTCTAGATCAGTTACCTTACAAAATTAATACACTATTATTGACTTTTCTCCATGCTGTGTACTACATCCCCATGACTTACTTACTTTATAATTGGAAGTTTGTACTTAATAAATGGAAGTTTGAGTCAGTTGCTTAATTGACTGAACCACCCACATACTCCTCTTTTCAGAACTTTGAATCTGTCATCATTTCCTTTTAGCTTGCAAAGTTTCTGCTGAGAAATATGCTGTAATCTTAGAGGGTTTTCTCTAAATGTAAGAATTTCTTTTTCTCTTGCTATTTTTAAGATTATTTAACTTTTGACATTTTAATTGTAAGGTGTCTTGGTGTGGATCTCTTTGAGCTCATCTTATTTGGAACTCTGTGCTTCCTGGACCTGAATGTTAGTTTTGTTTCCTGGGTTAAGGGACTTCTCAACCATTATTTCTTCAAATAGATTTTATGTCCCTTTATCTCTCTCTTCTTCTTGGATCCTGACAATATCAATTTTATTTTACTTGATGTTGTCCTATAGGTCCCTTATTATCTTCATTTTTTTAATTCTTTTTTTTTCTTTTTCCTGCTGTGTCTGGGTGAGTTGCATTGCATCTTTTTCCAGCTCACTTACCTGCCTAACTTCTCCATCCAGTCTACTGTTGAGCACTTCTGTGGTAATTTTTAGTTCAGTTACTGCATTCCTTATCTAGTGATTTCTGTTTGATACTTTCTTATATTTTCTTTTTGTGAAGTTCTCACTGTGTTCGTCCATTCTTCTCCTGAGTTTGCTGAGCATATTTATGACCATTACTTTGAATTCTTTACCAGGTAGATTACTTATTTTCATATCATTAAGATCCTTTTCTGAAGTTTTATCTTGTTCTCTCACTCTCTCTCTTTTTTTTTTTTTTGGAACATATTTCTTTGTTTCCTCATTTAGCTGGACCCTGTATTTGTTTCTCTGTATTGGGCAAAACAGCTACCTCCCTCAGTCTTGAAGGAGTGGCCTTGTGTAGGTAATGAAACTTCTCATTCAGTCTTTCCCTCACCTTGTCTTTCAAACCTCTAAACTGTTTGATTTATTCTTGATATGCCTCTGTTGTATTGAGGGTGTTTCAACACCTGTCAGTGATCTAAGAGGAGGAATATCATTTAGCACCCAGCTTCCAGCTGATTGGAAGCCTGAGTCACAGACAGCAGATTTTGAAGTATGTGAATATACACAGTCCTGTGGGGCTGCAATCATAATCCTTGCCAACCTTCAGACCAAGAACTCTGGATGTGTGCCCTGGATGATAGTTGCAAAAATCGGGGCTCCATACAAGCATAAAAGCTCCTTTCAGGGAGGTCATGTCAAGTGGTAATGAGGCCAAGGGGTATATAAGAATGGTGTCTTCCTGTTTATGTTCCTTGGGAGAACCTCTGTAGCTTTTAGGTATGGGGGAAACCTGAAAACTGTCCCTCAGGTGGAAGCTTCAGGCTAAGTAAGTAGGCCTTTTTTACAGGAAGATGAGGATTATATTTCAGTCAGCAGTCAATGCAGTGCCCTGAGGATGGCGGCCTGCTAAAAAACTGTTTTTCCAATTGTTATATTCCCGTGGAGTTCAGGAACACCATCCCCTTTGGCCACCAGGGCCAGGCGAGATCAAGGGGAGTCCCCTGTGTAGATTGCAGATACCCACTGGCTTTAACAAGGCAGCTGTAGAGGGCAGGGCATCCTCACAGGCTTCAGAAAGGCAGCAGAGAAAATGTCTTGACTGTGCAGGCCCTTTGGCTTTAGGAAGGCAGCAGGTGTTTTGTCTAAACAAGCCCACCAGCTTTAGGCTGGGCGTAGGAGGATGCCCCAGCCAGGGAGTGAAGGACTGCTACAGCTGCCTTCACTTGCATTCAGCAAGGCAGGGGGCAGTGTCACATCACTGACCCCTGCCTGTCTTAGCACGGCAGCAAGATAGTACCACTTTATCAACAGACATGGCCCAACCAAGGAAGACTCTCACCTACAAATTTGGTAGGCATGTCACACTTGCTCAGGCTGCTTAGTAACTGAATGGACTCAGTCCAGGACAGGAAGACATTCCTCATTTGAAAATTTAGCAGGAACGAGAAACTTCCTTGAAGCCAAGTTATTTGAAGGCAAAGCACAGGCTTGAGAATTAACAGACCATTCACCCTGTAAACACTCAGAGAATTTCTATCAGTAATGGAGAAACAAGCTCACAGTGCCTCAGTCAAGATATCATCTTTGTCTTCACTGTAGCTTTGAGCACATTTCCTATTAGTGCCACTGCCATTACCTTATGCTTCATTTTTTCTCTAAATATTTCTCATTCTTACCTTTTTCCCTCTCTTTTCATGTCTCCTTCTTTCACTTGATGATTATAAATATGTTTGTGTTCCTAAGACATTCAGAGACCCATAAACGTTCATGCCCTATGCCAGGGAGTTTATAACTACTTGTAGGTCATAAATGCCTGAAAATCTGATAAAAGACGTGAACACATATTCCCTGAGATATAAACAGCATCACATATCTCATATTTTTTGGATAATTGTAAGGAGTTCACCAAAGCCCATCTATACATCTCAGGATAATACACGATGCTAGATACTAATGTGCTTATCCTCACACATACATACACATTTACATTTCTCTATCACCCTGAAATGTTTGTGGAGACGGTTTCCAATGCTTTCCTTAAATACATTAATCCTTGACCTGAAGATGATGCAGACACAGTAAAATCACACTAATTTAGTGTAACAGGGTAAACAACCTGTTAGGTAAGAAAAATAACAGAATTATAGAATCTCGGAGATCATCTTACTGATTTTGTTGTGTATATCACTTCTATAGGATCCTTGGGAAGAATACTCAAATTTAAAAACTGACAGTGATTCCATAAATACTTACTGAATTCATATTTAAGAAATAGCATTCCATTATTTGCAGTAAAATAGAGAAATCCATACACCCTTCAAAGATGCTCAAAAATAATTTTCACCAACCACCCATCAGATGTTCAATTCTTTATGAAAGGCATTCCAACCAAGTCAACTAAATGCTTTCTACGTCTAGGACACATCCTTCTGTGAGAAAATAATATCATTTCATTTGGTTGAACTGGGTCCTTTCAAAGTGTTTGAGGTCTTTTAAAAAGTAGATGATTTCCTAAATTACCGCTTTAAACATGGCCCACGGGTCAATACAACATAATTGAGTTGTTCATAAACAAAGAAAAATTGTTATCTTACCAGCAAACACACGTAATCAAGAGGCCTAACCATCTGTCTTCTGCTGTCTCTATCTTTGCATAATTGACTTCTTCAAGGGTCACCTCAGAGAACTTGGTTCAGTCAATAACTACAATTGGCATTGAATGTTATATATAATTAAATTTTGAGTTGTTCAAGCTAAATACACTGAAAATTATAACAGTAATACTTATTTGATGTTTATTGTGAGACAGGAATTATTTGTGGAAATTTATGCATTTGTTATATTACTTATTGTGCAATTGCCTGTGAGGAAGATATTGCTGTCCTATTTTGCTGCTAAAGAATCTGACACTCAGGAGATTTTTTTATTTTTTTATGTTTATTTTTATCAAGCTTATTTATTTATTTTGAAAGAACAGAGACAGCACTAGTGAAGGAGAGGGAGAGAGAAGGGGAGAGAGAGAATCCCAAGCAGGCTCTGCACCAAAACCATGAGACCATGACCTGAGCCAAAACCAAGAGTTGGACACTTAACCAACTGAGCCACCCAAGTCCCCCCTCAGGATGAGTTTTTAAATGGCCGTGGCAGAACTAGGATGTGTAACAGGGCTATTTCAGTCCAGAGTCTGGCCTGCTCAACAATATTTGACAGGTTATGGATTACTAATGAATGGAAACTGTCTTTGTTTTTATTTTTGGTGCCCATCATGGCCATCTAACATTTCTGTTTGTTTGTTTGTGTGTTTGTTTTCTATGTCCTACACATGTATATCCATCCAAACAAGTGGCATTTAGGCTCTTGACAAGAAGTGGTTCTACAGGAGCCTCTTTATTTACTATTTTGTCACAGGTTGTTAAGATTTAAGAAAGTATTTGATAACTATGAAAACATTCACACAGGCCCTTATAAAATAATTTCTTCTTCTGGAAACAGTATTTATGGTGACAAAATGCAGACTTTATTCCCATGAAAAAATAAATTAAATATTGGCATACTGCTTAGATAAAAACATAGGCACTGTGGAACCAGACAGCCTTGGTTGACTTGAATACTTAGCTAACCTCAGTATTCAGGTCCGTAGAGTGAAATAGACAATAGCACTGTCTTAGTTTTCTGTGCTGTCATACAAAATGCCACTAACTAGGTGGCTTCAAATAATAGCTATTTATTCACTTTACTTTTCTGGAAGCTCAAAGTGAAATCAGGGTGTTAGGAGCAGAGGAAGGTTCTCACTCTCTGAAAACTAGGGAAAAACCTGTTCCATCCCTTTCTCTTAGCTTCTGTGTTGCTGACAGTCTTGGGGTTCCTTGGTTTATAGGTACATCACTCCAATCTCTGCCTCCATTGCCACATGATGTTCTCCCTGTGGATCTGTTTCTATGGTCTATTCCCTCTGCTCATAAAGGCACAAGTCACCTAGGATTAGGCCCCAAATCAATCCAGTGTGACTTCATCTTAACTTGATTGATAATATCTGCAAAGACCCTATAGCCAAAAAAAGTCACATGCACAGGTACTGGGGGTTAAGACTTGAGTGTATCTTTTGGTGGGGATGCAGTTCAACCCACAATAAATACCTACAACTGTGACATTTAAAAGGGATAATGCCCATATCATTTTCAGTAAACAATAGACATTCAGTAAAGTTAGGGAATATTATGACTGATAATATCATAGTTGGCTCTAAGAACTCACGTTATGTAGTCTTTCTGAGTCAGTTTCTTACCCTATAAAAATGGAGATAATTATGCTTATCTGAAAGAGTTGTTGAGAGAATTGAATGCTATAATTCAGTACTGAGCCTGGTAACTAATGTGAAAGATATTTGATATTAACTGTCCTCTTTCTCAAAGACAAAGCAGTGATAAAATGAGAAGGCATTGTCTCTCGGGATTCTGTGTTAATCTCTGCAGCATATTCCAAGAAAAACATCCAAGTAGTAAGGTAATGCTAGCTGCTGGAACTAATAAACCCCCATATTGCTGTGTTTTACCCAGTATTATAGTCCATGCCCAAGCAATAGCAGAAGCTGGTATTCTATGCAATGAGTGACTTTCTTTCTCTTGGTTATTTGGTGACAAAGTTTCCTAAATTTGAAATCTCCACCATTCCACTTGATTTAAGAACCTGAGGCCTGGGAACCATCTGTGCTTATTGAGTGGAAGGAAAAAGAGACAGCAGGAAAGACACACCTGCTTCTTAAAAGCTTTGGCCAAGAAGTGCTATTCTTTAGACACTTGCACATACCTACATTCAAATAGGATTGGGTAATGTCGTTTTGGGGTTAACCAGACACATTCTAGCAGCAACAGCTCTATTCTATGGAAGGAAGAACAACAAATTTTGGTGCACAGCAGCTGTCTCTACCATAATCCCATTTCTCTCATGTATTTTCCATATTGCCATCTCCATTCTCTCTCTCTCTCTCAACTACACAGCTACAGACATGTCCACTCAACTACTCTTTGGCATACGTACTATGTATGTTTTCCAGGTACCATGCTAAGCCTCAGAAATGCTGGCTATGCCTTTTCTCTATCCCACATTTTAGTTATTCTCAGTCGATTCTTACTCTTTTTATAACTCTCTTGGCAAATGAATCCACTTTCAGCCACTGCCTATCCAGGATGAAATGTTGAGCTCCACCCCCTTGAGGTTTCTGTCCTAGACTTTCTATCTTCCAGGTATCTTCTCCTATTGGCACCCTGCAAGTCTACCTCCAAGTATCCTCGCTAAACTCTGTATTTCTCTCTCCCATCTGTAAGCCTGTCTCTTAGTTATCTGTGTTTTTGAAAAGCATTTGTGAAAGATTTCCTTATGCTAGTGTGCTACGTGCTCCTTTTCTTTAAAGTAGATCCATTTAAAAATAAAGATAAAAGAAATAGAGAGAAGAGTGCATGTGTGAATTTTCCACGAGAAAGGAAAAGTGAGAGAGGAAGTAAGGAAGCAAACTTAGGCCAGAAAGCATCTGGTATCAGCAAAAAGGCAGTAACATGAGCTCCCCAGATCGGCCTGGTACAAGAGCAGGGTGTCAAAACCGAGGCCATGTCCAGCTGGCCATTGGTGTGAGGGCTAAGAGCTTATAGCTCTGAAAGTATCTGCAATTTTTAATATACATATGTGTGCAGTAATTTGTGAATATTATAAATGTTTAAGATACTATCTAACCTATTTCTTATATTGAGTCAGAAATTTTGAGCAGCAGATATTTTTTTGTATTGACACATATACTACACACAAAACAAAACACTAATCCTAGCATTTAACTGAGCCTACATGACTCTGATTTTTACAAAATCATACTGTCATCTGACACAGCCAGATATACATGCAAACGTATACATGCATGCATAGGCACAAATCATAAAATGTCTACTTTGATCTAAGCCTTAGAAAATCACTTGAAAATGAGCAACTGCCGCGTTTCCACTGCCTAAATTTAATATTTTATTTGGTTAAAAAACTTCCTATGCGACAGATTTTATTGTGCGAATCTTTTTCATCTCTTAAGTTAAATATTTGGGTGATCATCAGTGGGGCCGCCTGTCTTAAGGAAAATTACTCAGATTTTGCTGGACTTGTTAAATCATCGGCTCAAAAGCCAGGGGAATTTAAATCTTTTCCTGATGCTATCTTATCTATCTGATTCATTTTGTTACTACTTTTTCCGATAGATAAAAATACAGCTAGCCTATTAGTTAACTGCGAGTCCCGAGTAAAGGATAAATAACAGACGAGCAATCTCTACCAATACCGCAGCATGGCGTGGAACAGCTGCCCAAAGTACTGTATAATCTTTTGGAAAGCTTAATCGTTCCCTATCGCACTTTTCAAAAGGGAAGAGTAGTTATTAATCCTGGTATTCGCATACAATCCTCGCAGTAGATCTTCATTGAATAAATAGTGCTATTCCGTATAAAGATTTTGGTTTTATATAACACTTAACTGTTAACAGGTTAAACAAATAGCAATGTGCAAGCAAGAAGAAAAACTGGATTTGGTAAGGAAAACCATATTTTAGTCTGTGTTAAACTGTACATTTAATTGGTGGGTTCAGGAAAGAGAAAATAGAAATGTCTTTCTGGAGACTGTGGAGTTCCCCTTTTTATATAGTGAGGGGGCTTTTCCCCCCTTCTTTTTTGTTTCACTCTTAAAAAGAAACTCCTTATAATAGTTCAATTAATCATGTTTTATATTTCTAAAGTATGTTATTTCTCAAATGTGTGGGAGAAGTTGGCTGTCTTAAGGGAACGTACTAGATTGTGTAGCAGCCTGTGTCTGTTCAATCATTGGCACCTTAGAATCCTATTCACGGTTTTAAAACAAATTATTTGCCTGCCTTCTATTTCATTTCCAACATAATGGCTCTAAAGCACTTTCATGATTAGTATTAACTTACTTGTGACTTATAATTTATATATATATATATATATATATATATCCTATTCCCAAAGAAGCATGAAGTGACATTATATTATTATATTATTCTTCCTGAGAAAGAGAGAGAAGGGCAGAGAGAGAAGGAGAGAGAGACAGAGATGGCGCAGAGCTGACACAGGGCCCCAACTCACAAACCTTGAGATCACGACCTAAGCCAAAATAAAGAGCCAGAGGCTTAACTAAACAAGCTTCCCAGGCGCCCCTGTACTGAAATTTTAAACTCATAGTTTTCTGCAAGAAGGCAAATGGAAACTATAATTAATGAAAGAACCCTTATTGTCATGTTTTTTAAACAAAAAAGACATTAAACCATTTGATTTCTCAAGAAAGACCAATTATTTCCTAAAAATGGATTATAAAAGGATTATGTAATGCAAATGTTTACCAAAATAACAATAACTAACGTAAATATTGCATTTAGTGGCAGCTTTAAGGAGGAAAGATGCAAAAGCATACATATGCCAATCCAGAATGAAAGCTGGAAGTTTGAATATGAAATGTTAATAAAGTAAAAGTATTTCAAGAAGAGGTCTAACCCAATGAGTCTCTGAGAAGTGGCTGTATTTTAATCTAACTTAATGAGCGATGTAGCCAAGTATACTCAGAGGAAAGAGCATCTGCAGACTTAGCAGCTATCTTCTTGTAACATGATCTGTCTGAGCCACCAATTCGATGGGACTTTAAAGGCAAACATTTCAAGGTTGGCGAAGTTGGCATTGTGTGTAGTCTGTGTGGCTGGATGGAGGTCAACATAATATGAATGAGATGTGCAGAGAGCAAATTAAACATTCTGTTGTAAAAAACAGCAATCCAAGCTTACCCAACAAGGAACCAACTCAATTCTGATAGGAGTGAGCCCTTGTGATTTGTGCAGACCCAGTTCTTTTTTTCCATCAGGAAACTACATCCTCAAATTACCTTAGGCTTTTCTGGCAGGATTTCTAAATCCGTTTTTTTTTTTTTTTTTGTAAATTTTTGTTATTGTGACAAAATGTAGACATATTATGAAAATAAAAAGAGTACTATATGCCCATCCCCTAATTTCAGAAACAGCATATGGCTAATGTCTCTGCATATAACCAGACTTTCTCTCTGCCTTCCATTCCTTCTCTATGGCTTACAATCATCCCCCATTATCTGCGGCTTTGCTTTCTGCAGTTTCAGTTACTCATGGTCAACCATAATTTGGAAGCAGATGATCCTCTGTCTGATTATCACAAAAGATCAATGGTAGCCTAATGTTATGTCACAATGCCTGTATCATACATCTCACTTCATCTAATCACATAGACATTTTATTATCTCATTAGAAGAAAGTCAGTAGACTACAACAAGATATTTGGGGAAAGAGAGAGACCATATTCACATAACTATCATTACAGCATATTGTTATAATTGTTCTATTTTATTGTTAGTTACTCTTGTTGATCTCTTATTGTTCCTAATTTATAAATTAAACTTAAACTTTATCCTAAGTGTGTATGTATAAGAAAAAACATTATATAATATATATGTATGTGTGTGTGTGTGTGTGTGTGTGTGTGTGTGTGTGTATTGAGTTCAGTACCATCTGTAGTTTCAGGAATCCACTAGGGGTCTTGGAATGTTATTCCATATATTAAAGCCCCAGTTATTCCATATATTAAAGCAAACTCCCAAATGTGCTTTATCCATAAGTATTTCACTATGTACCCCTAAAAAGTAAATACTATTAAAAAATAGCTACAATATTATCACATCTAAAAACAGTTGTCAATAATACCTTTGACAGCTCGTTTTCATGATCATGATGATCATAATTTATTCCTTCCCTTCTGCACATATGCTATTCTTCTATCAAAAAGTAAAGGCTACTCTCCCATATTCTTGAATCTAGGCTGGCCTGTGACAGCTTTGGTCAATAGAATATGGCAAAAATGATGCTGTACTATACCTAGACCTTGACTTTAAGAGGAGTGGATGTTTCTATTTCTCCCTTGGGAGTACTGAACCTCCACATAGATGTCTTACTACCCTGCTGCAGAGACCATAAGGAAAAGTGCCATGAAAAGGGACTATATGTAGAAATTATATATAATTTTTATAAAAACTGTATCTCTCTCTATGTATATGTAAATGTCTCTCTATGTATATATACATATATATGTTTTACACACACATATATGTACGATCTTTATACTATATATTTCTCTACATAACTCTATGTAAACATAGTTTCTCTAAAAACTGTATATATATACAAAGTCTCTCTCTATATAGATAAATCAATATATGTCTTTAGATTATATTTATCTATATTTATCTGGAAAAAGAGAGACCCAGCTGTGTCAACATATTTCATGAGACCAGCCTTACAACTATCCCCACCAAGGTGCTAGAAATATCAGTGAAGACTTTCTGGATTCTCTACACCAGCTCAACCACCAATTAAACATCATTGACTGACCCCAAATGACACTGTTAGGGTGCAGAAGAGTGGCCCAACTGAGCCCAGCCTAAATTTCTCATCCATAGAATCATGAATAAGAAGCCATTATGTTTTGGTTTAGTTTGTTCTAGTGACTAGATAATTGAACATTTCCTGAATAGTATAAATGTCCAGTCAGTGTTCATCTTTCTCCAATTGGTCCATAAATGTTTTGGTTATAGTTGATTTAAATAAGTAACCCTAGAATTCTAAAAAATAATGAAATTACTTTCTGTGAATACTTTCCATCTTGTGAGCCACTTTTATGGAAATCACCTAATGTGATATCGTAGCTCTGTATAGAGAGGTGATTCGAGCAAAGATTCTATCTCTATCACACAAACTAAAAAAAAACAAAAAACAAAAAAACAAGACAAAACAAAAAAAAACACTACATCTAGAGAGATTAAATTACTTATGAGAAAAAAATGTATCTGGAATTAAAACCCAGGTCTTCACATTTAAAGTCTAGGGCTCTTCAAATGTCCATCAACTAATGAATGGATAAAGAAGATGTGATATAGACAGATGATAGATAGATGATAGATAGATAGACAGATAGATAGATGTGAGCTATATGTGTGTGTATATATATGTATATATGTGTGGATGTATATATATGTGGATATATCCACACATATATACATATATATCCACATATATATATGTGAGAGATGTGTGTGTGTGTATATATAATGTGTATATATATATATATATCCACAGTGGAATATTACTCCATCAAAAGCATGAAATCTTGTCATTTGCAACAACATAGATGGAGCTACAGTCTATTATGCTGAGCAGAATAAGTCAGTCAGAGAAAGACAAATACCATATGATTTCACTTATATGTGAAATTTAAGAAATAAAACAGATGAACATAGAGGAAAGGGAGGAAAAAGAGGAAAGCAAACCATAAGAGACTCTTAACTATAGAGAACAAACTGAGGGCTGATGAAGGAGAGGTGGCTGGGAGAAGGGCTAAAAGGGCAATAAGGATGAAGAAAGGCACTTGTGTTGAGCACTGAAGTCACGTGTAAGTGATGAATCACTAAATTCTACTCCTGAAACCAATATTACACTATATATTAACTAACTAGAATTTAAATAAAATTTGAAAATAAAATAAAGTCTAGAGCTCTTTGCCTTATTCCATAAATGGGTTATCATTCATAGATCTGTATCACTATGATTGGCTATAATAAAACTCATTGAAACCACAGAGAAACAGATGCTTTAATCTAAAACTAGATTTGGTCACCTTGCCTTCTCTGTCTGGTAACTTTTAACAATTCTCAAACCAATATTCACAGAAAAGAATATTATCAAAGGGCCATAAGTTCTTCCAGAAAATCTTAAAAATTTGTGTATGTTGGTGAAAGCTCAAAACAACAAAATAATCTGACTCAGTAAGATAATCACTTAATAACAAAAGTGCTACCTGACTTTGGTGCCTATGACCACATTTGGATTTATAATGAGACCTCATGGTGCAAATATGCTCTATAAATAAGTTTTGAGGTGATTGGCTAGTAGAATTCATGAGAGAATTGAATGATTATGTAATACAGGCATACCCATGTAGAAATCAAAAGAATTTATACCATATAATTTGGTACCATATCAATTACTGCAAATGCATTGTCAGGACACACTTCCTATATTTAACAAATTTTAGTGGTTTGCTATCAATAGGTATATTGAAATATAACAAATGGATTAACTCTGAAGCCAATTCCAAAAATCATTTGATTAGATAATCGCTGAACTTAAAATTCAATAATGCCCTAAAGCAAAACTGAACTTCAAGTAAACAAAGACTTTTATATAGTGTCAAGGAACACAATTTAAATGGGCTTTTGAAGCCTAGTAGGAGCAAAATTTGAATTAAGAGTTAGATCAGATTACCTGAAAATAGCAGTAAAATCTTTGAAGCATTTTTTGTTTATTTATTTATATTGAGGGAGGGAGGGAGAGAGAGAGAGAGAGAAAGAGAATCCCAAGCAGGCTCTTGCTGTCAGCGTGGCGCACAATGTTAGGCTCAATCTCACAACCATGAAATTATGACCTGAGCTGAAACCAAGAGTCAGACAGTTGACTGAGCCACCCAGACCCCTAATCTTTGAAGTATTTTGTCAACATACTTGATATAAAGGCATTGAGGTTAATAATAGAGAAAAATATTTTACCTATTAGATCAAACCCCACACAGTAGCCAAGTGTCAATAATTTTTGATTTACAGATATGTCAAATATTCCATTAGTGATGATAGTTTGAATTCACTGGCTTGCAAATATGTTGTAATTCATTTATTGTCATTTTTTGTCATTGTATTAGTATTCTAGAGCTGCCATAGCAAAACACCACAAAATGGATTTCTTAAAACAACAGAAGTTATTCTCTCACAATTCTAGGGGCTCAGATTTCAAAATCAAGATGTTGACAAGGTTGGTTCCTCCTCGGGGCTCTGGGAGAAAATATGTGCCATGCTTCTTTTCCAGGTCCTGGGGGCTACCACCAATCCTTGTGCTCCTTGGCTTGCAGTGATATTTTCCTCCATTGTCACATGGCATCATCCCTATGTTTCTTTGTGTCTCTGTTCCCAAATTTTCCTCTTTTTATAAGGATAACAGTTATTGCATCAAGGTCTACCCCAATCCACTATGACTTCATCTTCCCTTGATTACATCTACAAGAACGCTATTTTCAACTAAGGTCACATTCACAGGTACTGGTGATTAGGACTTCAGCATGCCTTTCTGGGAATCACAGTTCAACCCACAACAATCATATTAAGAGATATAAACATAAGACGTTTTAGCTTTGCTTTATTTTTGCATGTATTTCCTTAACATTATAGATAAAAATAATATCAATTACCATGGAGATTCTGCAATGAGTATCTTCTCCTTAAAAGGAGTCTGTATTTTATTCAAGTGTGAGAAACTCTGACCTATAGGAGAAAGCCAGAGATCCCTAATACATTAGATCCGCCACAGCCTATCACTGTCTCTCTCCACTGCCATCCCCACCAGTTTCCCTTGCCTTTTATCCATCAGCAGCGTAAGGCAGCTTTTAATTCCTCAACACACAACACATCATTTTGTGCTTCCCTACCTTTGTTCATTCTGTTTCCTCTACCTGTAATATTCTTCCCTTGACAATATCCTCATTCCCCAGTTGCATTCTTTTCTTCTTCCCACTTGAAGTCTCAGTTCAAGAGACATCCTTCCCTCAAAGTCTTCCATGGAGACCCCTTTCATCAGCACCACTGCCAACCCCAATAATGAACCAAGGGGAACCCCCGCAGGGCTCCCATTTTCCTGCATGTCTTTTTCTCCCAGTAGAACATATACTCTGTGATGTCAAGGACAGTATCTTCCCCATTTTTCAATCTCCAGCCCTTAGCACAGTGGTTATCTAACTGTTAAAGGAATGCTTGCATGTGGGGGATGGAAAGGGCTCCATCCACAGTTTTCACTTCTCAGGGGATGCTCCATTGTGTTGAATGCCTTCTAACTTAGACTTCTGCTGAAACAAGCATTCAAACTGCCCTGTGTGGGAGGTTGGTATCAGGGGCATGTCACTTAAGCAGGGAAAAACTCAGACAAATATCCTTCTCATTAAAAATCAATTCTTTTGGCATTCTCTTTGAATAATTATATGCCCTTTTTTAATGAGAGAGATTTGTAAATTTAGGGATTTGGTAAGATCTCCACAGTTCAAAAATTTTATCCAAGTCTTATCAGAGTGCATAAGGTAATCTACTGAGAGAGGGGACTGAAAAGATAGAATAGGTCCATGTTTTAGATGACTTTGAGAAACAAAATAAGGTTTGGGGTTTTACCTCCTAAACTCTGAATCTTCCTTTCTTTCTTCCTTTCTTTCTTTTCTTTTCATTTTTTTTTTTTTAGAAAGGGATATTATATAATGAGACCTTAATCATTCTTTCCAGACAAAAATGTTATAGGCTTATTTTCTATACTATTAGAGGATTAGAGTCTTATCAGTTTGCACTCATCAACTGACAGATTTTTCAAACATATTTCTCAAGATCAAGATGGAGATCTTGGGCTCTTAAGATTTTTAGTCTTTCAGAAACAATGAAATCACTTTTTTTCTAGATTTCTTTTTTTACCAATAATTAATTCCTGTCCTTTCTCATAATAGCTTAACATAAAGCCCTGTTTCCTGTTCAGATTTACTCTGGACTGAAAAAATGGTTAAGTTCATTATTATCATTATTTATTTATTATTATTTTCTTAAACTGAGTTAAATCAGTTTAGCTGTTGTCTTAAAAAATCTTTGCCTATTTTAACTGAACTCTTCTGATATACTTAAGAATCATGTTGTACCTCCCTTGTGGTTGTTATTATACTTCTCAAAAATATTCTTAAAATAAGAATGGTAACTATATGTGAAGAAAAAAGATGAGATGAGATACCACAATGAAAATAAGATTTAAAAATGAAATTTTCCTCAGATATTGTTATAATCAAGTTAAAACCTACAGGGATAGAATTATCAAGAACACGGAAATAACACTCTTTGACTAACCAGTAAGGGATTGCCCGAGGTTCATGGTGCAAAACTGAGAATGTATTAGCTGTATTTACAAGAATCTAGCCTAAGAAAATGTATTTAGTGAAATTAACTCTGAAATAGGGCCACTGCATGTATGTGAGATATTCATAACAGAAGATTATAACCCACCGCTCCCCTAAAACATGTCTCTATTTGTCATTTGTGGAGTCATCAAAAATTTTAATTTTTGTAAATCCATATAATCAGGCTAATTAATTTTCTAGGTAACTAGATAACCTTTTTGTTTCGACCTTTGTTCTTGAAACTTAGTCTACAATAACCAGCTCATGGGGGCACCTGGGTGGCTCAGTTGGTTAAGCATCTGACCTCAGCTCAGGTCACAATCTCTCAGTCTGTGAGTTCAAGCCCCATGTCAGGCTCTGTCCTGACAGCTCAGGGCCTGGAGCTTGCTTTGGATTCTGTGTCTCCCTTCTCTCTGCCCTTCCCCCACTCACATTCGGTCCCTTTCTCTCTCAAAAATAAATAAACATTTAAAAAAAATTTTAATTATCAATTCTTGAACTTTTCTACTCGGTTGTGATTCAAATTGAGCTCTCATTTTTTCAGATCTACTGAGACTCTAAATGATGAGCTATTTTGTTTTACCCAATGTTTTGTTATGTAGAACAAATCTCAGGGCTTAAGTACCCCTTGGTGATAATAATCTTACAACATTTCCAGATCCATATTCTGAACATCTCCTTGTACCATTGGCTTTTCATGATTCTCTAAATGAGATAGAGGAGCTTGGGTGACAGTACATTTGTCCAAGGTTATAAAATATTCTCTCAACCTTTTAGGAAAAAGATTCTTTTGTGTTTGTTTTAATCTCATGTGCTTTTTGGGTTTTTTTTTTTCCCCTAAGGTTAAAAACAAATTGTAGGTGGAAAAGTTGTAATTAAAGATTTCCATGAGTTGAGTTTAATTTATCAAGGCTTAATTATAAATTAAATATATGTGAATTAAATATTAATTTGGATCCAAGTGGGCTGTTTCTATTCATTACAGACAATCCTTTCTAAGGCTTGAAAACTGAATTACTCATATATCATTCTGATCATGATTTCCTAAAAACAGCTATGCATTTTTATTTCTGAGTATATATGTTCCAAAGGAACCAGTAACCATTCCTTGCTATCTGAGTGGCAGTATCCATTACTTTTCAGTGAAAATCATATTTATGAAGAAATTTATCATATCATATTTATCAAGAAATACCAATGGAGGGGCACCTGAATGGCTCAGTCGGTTAAGCGTTCGACTTAGGTTCAGGTCATGATCTCGCATTTCTTGAATTCGAGCCCCACGTTGGGCTCTGTGGTGACAGCTCAAAGCCTGGAGCCTGCTTCAGATTCTGTGTCTCCCTCTCTCTCTGCCCCTCCCATGCACATGCTCTATCTCTCTCTGTCTCTCAATAATAAATAAACGTTTAAAAAAGAAAAAAACAAGAAATACCAATGGAGTTTTCTGGGATCAAATATACAACGTAGTGGGGAGTTATATGGGTTCCTTTAAATGTACGTGTTTTTCTTACATACTTCACAATTACATGCATTCTTCCTAATAGATTTAGATGTATAATCACCTCAATATTTTTATAGGTTAAGAGATTAAATGATGACATTTTTATATAGTGTGTAATTTTCTCTTCTGTGTTCAGGTTCTCTCTTTAGGAGCAGATGTCCTTCCAGAATATAAACTGCAGACACCACGCATCAATAAGTTTACAATCCTGCACTACAGCCCCTTCAAGGCAGTCTGGGACTGGCTTATTCTGCTGTTGGTCATATACACTGCTATATTCACGCCCTACTCTGCAGCCTTTCTCCTCAACGACAGAGAAGAACAGAAGAGACGAGAATGTGGCTATTCTTGTAGCCCTTTGAATGTGGTGGACTTGATTGTGGATATTATGTTCATCATAGATATTCTAATAAACTTCCGAACAACATATGTAAATCAGAATGAAGAAGTGGTAAGTGATCCGGCCAAAATAGCAATACATTACTTCAAAGGCTGGTTCCTGATCGACATGGTTGCAGCAATTCCTTTTGACTTGCTGATTTTTGGATCGGGTTCTGATGAGGTAAGAGCTGCTTAAGAATCTTATTTTCTGGGGGCGCCTGGTTGGCTTAGTCGGTTAAGCGTCCGACTTTCGCTTAGGTCATGATCTCACAGTTCGTGGGTTCGAGCCCCGCGTCGGGCTCTGTGCTGACTGCCAGCTCAGAGCCTGGAGCCTGTTTCAGTCTGTGACTCCCTCTCTCTCTGACCCTCCCCTGCTCACACTGTCTCTCTTTCTCTCTCTCTTCTAGAAATAAATTAAAAAATATTATAAAAAAAAGAATCTTATTTTCTGTAAGATCACAGTTACAAAAGTGACTGTCTTAAGTGCAAAAACACCCACAAGTGGTTGCTTTACAAACGTCCTATATCTCAGAGATGAAATTCGTTTCATTGGAAATACTATAAAATGCAATGGAACAGTTTTGCCGCTGCAAATAATTCACAGTTCTCTCTATTTCTGCTAAGAGATACTAAAGACTATTTCTCTTTTAATCAACAAAACAAACTTTAGGAAAAGTGTTTCATAGCACATAACAAACACATTTCCACGGCGTAAAATCTCTACATGTTAACTTCATGGGTAGAAAAATCTCGTTCTTTCTTAACTCATAATTGCAGTTGGAGACAGTCAGAACTTGGTTTATGCTCAAATTATGTAGAAGAGGCATCTTCTGAAATGTCTTGTTCAAAACTCTTTCTCTTAAATAATATCTAGGTTGGAAAATACTTCTTGCGTTCCCAGTATCTTATAAAGTTGGAAACTTGAAGGTGATCTGACCAGTACATGTACAGTGCATTTTCTGGATAGAGTCCATAATGTTAAGCAGATTCTCAAAAGGTTCTTTGATACAACAGAAGTTAAGTTCTCTTAATGTCCCCTCCACTTAATTGCCTTTAATTTTTATTATAAATAAGTTTCCTAGATTCTATCATGGAAGGATTTACAGAAGATGTGAAAGGAATTCTTGAGAAAGATCACCTCAGTGTGGGGGCCCTTGAGTGGTTCAGTTGGCTAAGCATCAGACTCTAGATTTTAGCTCAGGTCATGATCTCACGGTTTGTGAGTTCAAGCCCTGCCTCAGGCCCCATGCTGGCAGTTTGGGATTCTCTCTCTCTCTCTCTCTCTCTCTCTCTCTCCCTCTCCCTCTCCCTCTCTCCCCCTCCCCTCCCCAGGTCATTTTCTCTCTCTCCCTCCTTCCCTCCCTCCCTCCCTCTCCCTCACCCTTTCCCTCTTCCTCTCTCCCCCTCCCCTCTGCAAGTCATTCTCTCTCTCTCTCTCTCTCAAAGTAAATAAATAAATAAACTTTTAAAAAAAGATGACCTCAGGGTGTTGAGTTTTTAAAATTCAGGGTAAACCGCATCTTTTCTTTTTTTTCAAGAGGATATCAAATATCAAAAATGCCTCCTGCAGATGTTTGCTCCCAGACCAAGTAAGGAATCCTCCTCTGCCAAGAGGAACAATTGCTTTAGAAGTAAATTCTTTCCTACAGACCCTACCTGTCAAACGCTGGACAGTTAAGAGCAAGGCAATGGAGCAATATATTCTTCCTGGATTCTACAAACCTCACACAGGCCTCAAGCCTGACACTTCTCCTCTGTAAGGATGATGATATTACCTCCCCTGTTATATTGTTTTATCGCTTTATTATTAGGTTGAGGATCTAATGAGATAATGCATGTGAAACTCTGAGAAAAATACTCAAAGAAAGTTAGCTGCTCTTAAACTAGTCAAATTTTTCATGTCAGATACTCCTAACTTTGGTTGTAAGTAAGAGGCAAGAAAGTGAAATACTTCTTTATAGATAATTATCTTTATGAGTTTCTTACAATGGGTGATTCAAGTACTTATACCAAATAAGTTCTTATTGATAAATAATAGAATATAATCTCACTCTTTCAAACTTTAAAATATGTACACCAACAGGAAACTAAATTTCAACTTGGTGAAATACAAGAATGGATGAACAAATAGATAAGTAAATAGGATCATTAGGGGTAGTTGCTTTACTGATGAGATTTAAACAATAATAATTAAACCAGTGAGTATTTGGATATGCTAATTATGACCATTAATGTAGGATTTCTAGGATGCAACATTTGATTTGTTTAATTTCATTACTATCTCACTTGAAAACAATAAAGTTAACATATGCAACTTAGATAATCACTATTTTAGGCAAGACTTTAAGAGAGCTGAAACAAGAGAAAATGTTTGTGATTCACATTAGTATAGGATGAAAAAGTCTCTGGAAAAAAATGGTCTCCGGACCACCTTTCCCATATAGCATCAAGGAAAAAGTAAAGTTTGCCTCAAAGAAAGCAATGCCAGTTCTCCACTTCCCCCATATTCCCAAAGCTATTCCTCATTTTTTTTTTTTTTACAAATAGTTTATTGTCAAATTAGTTTCCACATAACACCCAGTGCTCATTTTTTAAAGATGTGATCTGATATATGGAGAGCTCTGGCTTTGGACTTATACAGACCTGGGTTTGATTTTCCTTTTTGCCATTTTCTTGCTGTATTTTGGCAAGATACTTGGCTCATTAAGATTTTATTTATTTTCTGTAAAATGGTGAAACGTAGGTTCTTACGATTTTTAAAATAAAGCAACATATATGAAAAGATTAACGCAGTACTAGGTACATAGTATGTGCTTGCCAAAGATTACTTCTCTTCTTCCCATACCTTTGGATTAAAGTCTCTGTTTCTTAATGAAAGTCTTCCTTTAAGCTTGCACATTACCACAGTAATACATAAATACTATAATTAGTCATTTATTCTACAAATACTTATTGAGTATCTATGGTCGTATAGTAGTTATTAGATTAGCTAGTTGCCTCTAGGAATACTGAAGAAATGTGAGAGAAAATATTTTGAGGAGAGTTACTGGATTGCAAAGCACAGGAACATGGGGCATATTGTGAGGGAAGTATGTGGGCATCAAAGATAGCAAGTGCAGAGGTGGGTCTGGAAAGGGGGTAAGGGTGTTAGCTATTGGGCTGAGTCAGCTATAAGAGTTAATAGTAAGACCAAGGATGGATTGCACTACTTCATACATTTTTCAAGAGTAATAAAGAAGATACTTCTTTTATACAAACTATATTATATAACTATAATGGGACTCTTAATCAGGTTTTTTAGTACATAGTGATATTTCAGAATGATACTTTTCCAAAAGTATATAATGTCATGTAATAAGAGGATTAAAAATATCCAGCATCTATTTTTGTTTCTTGCAAAAGAAAAGAAGAAAAATGCTTTCAGAGAAAATAGATCTTATATTCAAAGGAACTAATTTGGGAAGTTTCATCATATGAGTTTTGAATAAAAAAAAACTTTTTGGGATTTTTGACCCCAAATTCAGTGACAAATCCTAAAATCATTAAGCTAGAGGTGACTCTGATGAGAATTATCCACTGCAATGTTTTTCAAACTGGAGTATCATGGAGGTGCCTAAGAGAGTTGGCCCAAGTTCAGAGGCCCTCAAGAGTTGACATGAAGAGGGGCGCCTGGGTGGCTCAGTCGGTTAAGCATCCAACTTCAGTTCAGATCATGATCTCACGGTTCGTGGGTTCGAGCCCCGCATTGGGCCCTGTGCTGACAGCTAGATCAGAGCCTGGAGCCTGTCTTCGGATTCTGTGTCTCCCTCTCTCTCTGACCCTCCCCTGTTCATCCTGTCTCTAACTCTCTCTCAAAAATAAGTTTTAAAAAAATTTAAAAAAAAAGAGTTGACATGAAGACACACTGTTAAGACTCAGAGCCGTCCACCTTCACTAGTAAGGATTGGCTCGATTTCATCTGCTTTACCAGTTAGAGTTGCATGTAATTTGTTTACAAATTTGAATGAGAATTGACTTAATTCATTTCACCGTTCCCAGAAAGTATTATGGTAGCCTCTGTTCAGGTGGGTTCATTCATTCTATAAGCATTTATTGAGAACAAACTGTGTGCCAACATCTTAGACCTTGTATTTATAAAAAACAAACAAACAAACAGTAAGACAAGATTCTGCTGTCTAAGAGCCTGCAGTCTAGAATGGAGAGCAGCAGATAAGCAGAAGGGTACTATCTGATCAATGCTTTCATAGTGTTATGTCCAGGGGGACATGTGAGCATGGAAGGGAGAGTTCTTGATTGCCAGTAGAAATTTTTCAGGTAGAGAGGTTAGGATAATCAAGCGAGTTAGAGGGAGTGGCCCATTAGAAGCACAGAGCTAGAAAGTGTTAGTTCCCAGTCTTATCAGAACCAATATAAGAAATGTTTTATAATGCCCCCTTTTATGATTGGTAAATAAGAGTGATAGATAGATAGCCTTTGTATACAGATAATTTCACAAATATAATACATAATGCCCACCCTTATTATAAAGAAGAAATAAAAGAACTGTTCATAAAATACCTAGTTGAATAACCAAATGCTTCAGATATGTCTATGTTAAATGATATAATTAAGTTATCAGATGCTTGTACTTAGTTATAATGATAAAGTTCATATTTGAGGAATAAATTCAATGTTAAACTGAATATTATCGGTTTATCTTCTATTTTTATCTTAACATAGAGTTGAATATGTATGTGCTTATATAGGTTTTTATGTGTATACATCCATATATGCAGGTAGATATGTATATACATGCATATATTAACATTTACACATACCTAGAAATCTCATGACCATGATAACAACAAATGTAGACTGGCACAGCCATGATGTATACACACAGTACACACATACTACAAGACCTGTTATCATTGAAGATGTAATTTCCTGAAATAGTAAACAATTGTTAATGAAGGTCCAAACTGAACTAGTTCATTATCTCTCAGTTTACATGGTAGCTAAATTCCTGGATATTTTCATGAATATTAAAATTACAGAAGTCAATATCTGTCTATATGTAAAACCCAGCATTGAGGCTCAGTAAGTAAATTTCATTTTCGCCTATAAATGACTGTGGGACATTGAAAAATTATATAGGACAGAAAATTGTTTTGTTGTTGGAGACCACTGAAGGCATGACAGGATTTCTACTACCTCACTCTACTAGGAAGTAAGGAAGAATTCAAGAAGATGGTGTCAAGTACTGTAAAGATATAAAGTAGGATGAAGACTGAAAACAGGTCACTGGGTGGGTCGGTTCAGTATGCACTGGTAGCAATTGGATCAGATACTGGCCACAAGCCAAATTAAGTGTCTTCAGATATTAACAGGCACTGAGTAGGACTCCTTCCTTCTGGAATTTGGTAATAAAAGGAGGAGGAAAAGGCAGTATGAGCAGGTTGCACATGGTGAAGGAAGGGGCTATTTTGTTTTTCCTCTTGAGAACTTTGTGAGCTGACAAGAAATAGCCATGTAGTGCAGCGTGACTTCAGTAGGTGGCTAATTTGGATGGGGAAATTAAGAAAGGCCTTTGGGAAGAGGCCATTTGAGTTGAGACTTGATCCAAAGAAACTAGCCTCATGAAAACACATGCAGAGCTTTTCAAGCAGAAGAAAGCAGTAGTGAAAATGACCCAACTGGGGAACAAGCTTGGCATGTTAGAAGAGAAACAAGGCCAGTGGAAGCTGGGCTGAACCATTGTGAGTTAGGAGTTGAGTGCTAAGAAATGAGAATGCAGAGACAAGGACCAAATCACGTGGAGCAGTGACATTTGATATTTATTCTGGTTCAAGTGGAGTGTTCTGAGTGGGAATAACATGATGTAACAGACAGTTTTAAAGACCTCATGGCTGATGGTTACAGTAAGTTTAGTCAGGGTAGAAGCAGAGGAATGACATTAGAGCCTTTGCTATAATGCAGCAGAGACAAACAGCAATTGTTTGCACCACATGGTGGCAATAGAGGTGAAGAGATGTAGATATATTTGAAAAATAGTAGAAGAGAGCTGTTAGGGTTTGTTGATGGATTAAATATTGCTGGAGTAAGGGGAAAAAAGCAGAATTAATGATGGTTCAAAAATTTTCTTGTTTCTTTCTTCTTGTTTGAAATGTTTTGGAGGATGGAGGATACTTAAGTGACTTTTATAGGTGTCCCCTCATTTATCCAAATGGGAAGAGCCTAAGGAGAAAAAGGCACATTATGGGGTAGAAAGTCCTGTTTGGACCATGTGAAGTTTGAGGTACATATCAGTCATCCAAGACAGACGGCATGTAGGCAAGTTGAGGACTGCATGAGCAGCTAGAAAATTCATATATATGTGAATATAAGAAAAAGAAGTGAGATCCATTGAATTATAAATTAGATATAATCGTGGTAAAGGTTGGTTTAGATCGGTGCTTCTCCATCAGGACCATGCACTGATTTTTGTGTGGATCTTATTAAAAAGTTTGGAGATTCATATTTGGTAGGTCTAAAGTAAAGCCTTGAAACCTGGATTTTTTAAAGTGGCAGGAATGATTCTGCTGTTTGGATGTCCAAGAACTGGTGGCCTTATCTGGGACAAAGAGGAAGTCCAGGAGACGGCTTTCAAGTGCTCATTGGTGAACACTTCTACAAAATGAAGATATAAATAATCAAGTGAAGGAGTGTTTAAAACTAAATATAAGAACAGTCACGATTTTGTAATTGCTTAATTCTAACTGAGTTATGAAAATGTTGTTTACTATGCATCACAGCATCTTGGATGACCTTAGAGAAAACAATTTTGTCAGTGCCAGCTAAACATTAATGTCTTCCTTGCCAATTTCTCTAAATGGTAAGCTACTCTAAAGAAGGAAACCTTTACCAATTTTGCATCTATATTATTTTAGCTATAACACATACATGCTTGCAATGCTGAGGATAGTTTGACATATACATTTTTACTAAAGCGGATGTAGGAGCAGAATTGCTCACCTCTTCAAAACAATCATTTAATTTTTTTAAATGTTAAAAAAATGTTGAAGAAAGGAATACTAACAATAACCAGGCTTGCCTATGTCATTAATATCTTCCTGATGTCAATGCCATCCAGACAGACCCAGGAAGGAAAAGATTCTCCATTTCTTAATTTTTATTTACATCAACGCCATCCATAGCAAATTATCTCAATATCAATGATGCAAGAGAATAATGCTATTGGTTCAGCCTCCAAAAAGTCAACTTTTCATTATCTGCCTCAAGTGTTCCCATATTTTGCTTATCTGTGGCATATCATAGTTTCAGATAGATCAACTGTTAGAACCTAGAGCACTCTCTATAGCTACACATTCATTAACCTCTTCCTTTCCTGAAAATTGGTGTTCTTTTGACTCATAGCTTGCTTTGTCAACCTCTGTCCATTCCCAGTTTACTGTTATTTTTCATAAATCCTGAATGTAGGCAAGGTCTTTGAAACCTAAGTATTTACAGTGCTCTTTGATGGGCAGTTTAAATAGAAAAGGAAAGTTTCTGTTCACTTTGATATGTTTGCTTCATTGGTCTGTTAGATGCATTATAGAATGGATACAAGGAAAAATTTAGCAATTGTCTGTATAGAAATTTCTGATCACCTTGTCAGCATTCTTTCTGAACCTGATCTCTACAGTAGCTGTCATTAGTTTGTTAGAAGTGAATTGCTAAAACATGAGACACACTCATGTTCAAATTTAAATTAAAAAATACATTTTGAAGACTTGTGTACATAATCTATGTCTACACATAAAGCGAGTGTATCTCTCTTTAGATAGCTGTTTGGGAGTTAAGGCATATGTCTACACTGGTGTGCATTTAAGACTATCAGTCATGCCTGCCAAAATTTGCGGCATGATAAGTGAGAGACACAGGATCCCCAGTGCAATAATTTTTGAACCAAGGAAATATAAGAACATTCCATCAAAAAATATATCTTGCATTAAGTTGATCATTTATTTATCATGTATATGTCATCTATTGTCTATAATTTGCTAGAGATGGCATAAGTTTCAATTTTGGGCTACATATTTCTCAAAACAAGTCAAATTCCCATTTTAAAAATTTAATATCCATAATGTTTTATTCATTGTAACATTTCTTACTACTGTTTTAAAATCATTTGATGACCAGTTTTCCATGTTATTATAATGACAGGAAGGGAAAGTGAGTTCCACTTGTACCAAAATTGAATGTTAATCATAAACAAAATAAAAATAAAAGCATCATTACAGTAAAGGCTGTTAAATATTGGAGTAACTTTCCCAGGAAGGTTGAAAAACCTTCTGTTTGAAATCCATAGTTTGTGGAGGAATTTATGAGGTTTGGTATCAATAAGAAAAGGATAAGCTAGGTGAATTCCTTAAGGTTTTTTACATATTCAAATATGGCTTTTTTTATTGTATTAGTGAACATGTCCTTAGAAATATTGAAAAGATGTGGCTTAAGCTGAAGGAACTTGAAACTAGCTTCAATATTATTGAGTTTCATTGGGTAAGTAATTCATGGAATGGTGAATACAAGTACCAGATCTTAGGAGGGAATTGAAATGAAATCTAATGCAACCATGAATGTAGAGTTATGAAATGTATTACTCACTAAGAGTTCCCATTTCCCCACTTGTACCTAATTATTTCTTTACAAACAGAACAGAATAATAGATTAAGGAGAGATTTTCAGTGATGATTCATTCTTTCAATCCTGTAGACAAAACTGAAGATCCCATACTTATAGTTCCTCATTTATAAAAGAATAATTCTGTCCACCGACTACAGGCAAAAGTTTTGGAAAGTAAGCATCTAAAATAAAATATTTTACATGTAAGATTCTTGAAAATGCTTACTTTAAAAAAGTGGTATTAGGGGAGCCTGGGTGGTTCAGTCGGTTGAGCATCCTACTTCAGCTCAGATCATGATCTCACAGTTTGTGGGTTCAAGCCTCGCATCGGGCTCTGTACTGACAGCTAGCTCAGAGCCTGGATCTTGCTTCAGATTCTATGTCTCCTTCTCTCTCTGCCCCTCCCTCATTCTCACTCTGTCTCTCTCTGTCACTCAAATAAATGTAAAAAAAGTGGAATTATTTTGAAAAATTATTGAGCATAAGACTTTCTCTAAATGATGAGGCTTTCTCAGTTTGATTGTAGCCAAATTTATTCTTGAGTAGAGAATTGTTTGATACTAACAAGAAATCCCCTATTCTAATTCCAGGTCTTTAAAATAAATTCCACTTACACTTAGAGAGAATACTTCCTGATCTACTTGAAAATATCTTGAGTTTGTGCCTGGTATCTAACATGTTTACAAAACTGCAATTGTTTAGAGGATATATTTTTTAAAGATGTTTAGTTAAGAGAATCATATTTAATAAAGGAGACTAACTTCTATCTCAGTATAAGAAGGTATCTAGGGCTTTAATAAACCATGGATGTGGGTAGGTCTTTTTAAAAACATTGAAATTGGATGATATGCTTCAGCTACCCAGAAATTTGAATAATTTGAAGATCCAGGGGAAAAATCACTTTACATTTTAAAAGTTCTGGCAAAATACATTAAAAATACAAGTCTTAAGCAAGTATACCTTCTTTCCTGTGGCATTCAGGCAAAAAAAGTTTGAAATATCATTCAATCACAGTTAAAGGAGTTCTGAACTGGCTTAGGTCCTAATGCGGCAAAGAAATGGCTTATTAGAGTTCATTATGTCTTCTGTACTGCAGTTCATGAACATGACCAAAAACCAAAATACATTGCTTCAATCTACTACAAAGTAGCTCACTTCTTTCTCCATCTATTTATTATCAGGATATCTTTGTAGTGCATAATCACACAAACCTCTCTTGAGCTCTTATGCACTCTTAGTCTACCCAAAGTAGCAATAAGCAGACAATATTTTTCTAATACCAGTGAAAAGTTAAGAAATAATATCTAAGAGAAAAATTTTTACCTCTACTATTCTTTTAAATTGTTTTGGTAAGTGTAAGGATGATTTTATTTGTGTTTTCAAACACTGGGAAAAAACACAAAAATAGATTTACATAATGTGTCTGAGTATTACATGAAATTAGATATATTATCAGAGAAACATGTATGCTGAAAACATTCTCCTCAGCCACGTTCTGATGTTAACACAGCTGTAAGGTAGTCGTGGGTCTCTTTTTTCATTTGCACCTAATACGGAGATAGTATGTTGGAGGAAACAATGGGACAAATAGTCTCCACTAAATCAGCAAGAAGAGATTGATCATTGTTTGTCTTCTCTCTCTGAGATCTTGGTGCAATCACTTTCTCCTTTGTGTAAATGGGCAAAACTCTTTAAGTCTTTAAAGAGAAGTTTTAAGAAGAAGAAAAGTATATTGCAATCTTAAGTGTCATCTACCTACAAGATAGGCTGTACACAACAGTAGCTAAGGAAGAAGGCCCAGGTGTGTTAGCAACATCTTGATAACAATAAAAATAAGATCAAGTCATTTGTTACATTGCCAAACAACATACGTAGTTATGCTTGGGTCCATGTTATGGAATCACAAGAGAATGGCTTTCACCACTGAAGTCAATTTTCACTCATCCTTAGAAGCAACTTAAAGATAAAGCAACTGAAAGATGCTTCTCCCCCTTTTCTCTCCCTCTTCCTTTCTCTCTCTTTCTTCTTCCCTCTCTCTCCCTCTCTTCTCCCCTACCTCCCTCTCTCTACTGCTGCAGTCATTTAGTATGCATGTCAGTTGAGTTGAGACTTCATCATGTACCATATTTCTTAAGCTTTTTTTTGTCCAGAAAAGATGTCACTTGTGTGTTATTATATAAATTATATTCACTTATCTGCTTAGAGAACTTACTGTTATTTAGGTTTTACCTGATTTCGATATAGTCCTAGAAGAAACACATCAGATATTTCTTTTAAGAGAGAGAAAAAGGAAGGAGGTGGCTTATACAGCAGATGGATTATCTTTTTTCATAACATCATTTTTGCTTTACTATCTTGGCAGCCACAAAAGTCATTAGTACTTATTATCACAATACGTTATTAAAACATCTCATTTGTTTTGCAGCATTTCACTTCATTAACCAAATACCCTAGAGAATTTTCATTATATTTCATTTATTTTGAGTTTCAGAGAGAAATTTTCTTCCATAGAAAATAAGTTTTGAACAATAATCTCCAATATTTCTGATTTCTCGACACAAGCAAATAGGTAACAGATCTCAGAGGAAATATAAACACACAAACAAGCTGTGAAGTGTAGAAAGGGACACATTGAATCAGTGATTCCTGTTACTAAAGTCCAAGCAGTCAGTGCATCTAGATGATGTTCTTATCTTTAAAATTCTTGCCCTTTCCTGAGGATGCCAAAGGCCAGTGTTGGAAAGCCTCTATTTTGAATTCTAGATATCAAAGTAATGGATTTGGAAAACATGTGGCTCTATCAATCCATTTTACAATATAATGTTCCCACTTATTGATAGAAACTAAAGCATATGAGAGATTTAAATAAGAACAAAAAGCAACTATCTACTGGGCATTACCTACAAACATAAGAGGAGGCTTTATTATACTCATTTACAGATGAAAAATTTGAGGCTTAGAGATGAAATAAATAACTCCAAGATGATAGATGGGTGTGGATACAGAATTCATACATTCATTTGTTCCAAAGTCCCAATACACAACTGATCAGCTAAAACAGACACATGAAAAGAAGTTCAGTATCACTCATCATTAGGGAAATACAAATCAAAACTTCAGAGATACTGCCTCACACCTGTCACAATGGCTGAAATTAACAACACAGGAAGTGACAGATGCTGGCAAGGATGTGGAGAAAGGAGACCCTCTTGAACTGTTAGTATGAATGCAAACTGGTGCAGCCAATCTGGAAAACAGTATGGAGGTTCCTCAAAAAGTTAAAAATAGAATTACCCTATGACCCAGCAATTGCACTACTAGGTATTTATACCAAAGGATACAAAAATACTCATTCAAAAAGGCACATGCACTTTATAGCAGCATTGTCAACGATAGCCAAATTATGGAAAGAGCCCAAATGTCCATTGACCATGACTGGATGAAGAAGACAAAATGGAATATTACTCAGCCATCAAAAGAATGAACTCTTGCAATTTGCAACAATGTGGATGGAGCTAGAGTGTGTTATGCTTAGCGAAATAAGTTCAAGAAAAACAAATACCATATGATTTCAGTTATATGTAGAATTCAAGAAACAAAACAGATGAACATAGGGGAAGGAATAGAGAAAAAATAGAGAGAGGAAGACAAACCATAAGACACCCTTAACTATAGAGAACAAACCGAGGGTTGATGGAGGGAAAGTAGAAGTGGGATGGGCTAAATGGGTGATGTATTAAGGAGGACACCTGTGATAAATCCTGGGTGCTACATGGAAGTGATTAATCACTAAATTCTACTCCTGAAACCAATATTACACTATATGTTAACTAACTAGAATTTATATAAAAACTTGAAACAAAGAACAAACTAAATTTGACCAAAAAAAATAAATAAATAACTGATTAGCTAAAATGTTTGTAATTCAAATGATGGAACGTTGACTTTGGTTCCAGAGAACTACTGAAGAATAAAGTAAACTCTCCCTTTATTTGTTGAGAAGCGATATACTTTTACAGTTGTGAAGAAAAATTGCTGTTTTCTTTATTCCACCTTGAAAAACAGTAACTCAACATTGGAAACAGAGAAGACTCACTTCTCCACACATCCCATAATGAACAAAGACCAGAGCCCATATGTAATAAGCACATCCCAACTATACAAGCTCCTCTCACCTATACAGACTAAAAACTAATTCAGAGGAGACTCCAGGATCTCCCATCCTCTAACTGACCAATCTAGAGAAAAAGAAAGAAAGAAACTACAACACTTGTTATAGAATTTTAATGAAACTATTTTTCTTAATATTTAGTGCTTTTTTCTCACCAAGTCAGTATGGATAGAGGGTGATAGTTCTGCCATGTGCTCTTCCTTTAATTAAAATATAAGTGCTCCTAATGCGGTTGGATGTACTTTGGGAAATAAACACCAACAATGAACACATAAAATGACTCAATAATTGATTGGTAAACACCATGTAACTATGGAATAATTATATGCCCTGTGAATTATATAGTACTTATAGCTGACATTATTTAGGAAACCTAAGAAATGAACTTGTAATTTGTACTTACCAGATTTCAAATCCAAACAACCAGTGAAGTATCCTGTTATTATATAGAAGTGTCCTATCATTAGATACCTGGTCAGTAATCATCATACAATTAATTACACATATCACACCCCAAAGAAAAATACATAATATCATCGGGACATCAAGAAACAATTTATCAGTTTAACACTTAGGAAGGAAAAATGAATTTAAATATAGTGCCTAAGGCATGCATGCAATCATCCAATAAGTCTCCCAATTATCTGCTTGCCTGGTTTTTCTCATTATGCGGGTTTCTCTCAATTCTAATATCAGCTCCTCAGCAAGTTCTTCTTTGGCCTTTCCTCCTAAAGCAGTCTCCATCCGGACTCATGCCTTCAAACACCCTCTATCATACCACTTTGTCTTATTATATATATCACATTTTTTTTTACTCTTTAAATGATCCTATTGTTTGTTTCTTTAAAAATATCTGTCTCTCCCCAGGAGACAGTGGACCTCATTTCTCCTCACTAGAGAAGGCATTTTGTCTAGTAAATAAGTATGTTTCTATGATGAAAGTGATCATGTCTGTTTGCTCAACGCTATAATCCCAGTGTGTGGGCACTTGCTAGTCACACCAGTAACACAGGGGATGCTTATTGGTGAATGGATGATTTAACGAGTGTTCATTACCTCCAAGGCACTTGGTTAGAGCATAAGCTAGACAGAGTTTCTGTCCCATGGGTCTTGCATACCAAGATGTGAATTAATGTACCACACACTTTCAAAGTATTTTCCAAAGCAGATGTAAAATTAAAACTAACCTTAATACTTCATTCAAATATTCATTTATCTTCAGTGCTACCATCTTCCTTTGACTTGTTTCTACCTACCTTGCTTCACAGGAACATACACTGAGTTCTTTGCCAACCGTTTCTGACCATACACATTTATTTCCACAGACAACAACATTAATTGGTCTTTTGAAGACAGCTCGGCTCCTTCGTCTTGTGCGAGTGGCCCGGAAACTTGATCGCTATTCAGAATATGGCGCTGCTGTTCTAATGCTCCTAATGTGCATATTTGCCTTGATCGCTCACTGGCTGGCTTGCATTTGGTATGCAATTGGGAATGTAGAAAGGCCTTACCTGACAGACAAAATCGGATGGTTGGATTCCTTAGGACAACAAATTGGGAAACGTTACAATGACAGTGACTCAAGTTCCGGACCATCCATTAAAGACAAATACGTCACAGCACTTTATTTTACCTTCAGCAGCTTAACGAGTGTGGGATTCGGGAATGTGTCTCCTAACACCAATTCGGAGAAAATCTTTTCAATCTGTGTCATGTTGATTGGCTGTAAGTAGATTTCTCTTTTGTTATCTATTAAGGTGAAATAATATCACAAAATTGATATCGCTAGAACATTAAGAGTAAGGCGAAGAAAAAATTATAGAAAACTGTGATAATGGAATTACATATATGGGTATTATATTCTATCAAAGGGATTCTCTCTGTGAAGGGGAGACACCAAAGGACTTTCAGGACCTCAGAAAATCACAAAGATAAAACTAGAGTGACATGGATCTTGGGATAAGGAAATTGAGACTTGTAGTTCACTTTTTTACTGCTGTGAAAGTGTCTGTAATTTGTTCTCAATGATTATTTTCTATTTTAAGCCGAAACCAGATTAGAATGGGAAGGATTAGTTTACATTATATTACCAGATAGATAGAAATAAATATATACATATATATTTCTTAATAGAAAAAATCTATTTCTATATAAAATATATGGAAATAATAGAAATGTTTCTTATATATCTTCATTTATAGACCTATGTATACACAAATAAATATATGTATTTTTTTTCACCACTTACTGACTGAAAATGCCTTTCCCTATGACATGACAAATTTCAGTGATTGCTCTTTACCTTGTAATAAGATGATGTCATGAACATCATTAATGAGGTATGTTTTTTGGAATAAGAAACAAAAAACTGCATTAATAAAGATGTTTAAATATTTCTTGAAAACCATACCGTGGAGTCACTAAAGATAACCTTGCTGATACCAAGCAGCAATTGATGAAAGCATAGTGGATTTTTAATGCTTAAAAAAGGACATGATCCTTAGATTGTGTACAAATATGAAAATAGATCCAGAATTGATTTTTAAATGTTAACACATTGACTAATGAAATATATTTATATAAACTTTATTTATGAAATTTAAACCAATGAACCCAGTTTATTGTTCATTGTATTTAAAATTTACTTTTCATATATATGTCTTAGTATTTTTTTTTTTACTAAGATTGCTATAAGCAAATAGCATTATATTCAAATAACAGATTCAACAGATTCAGGCTAAGTCTGGTCTATAAACACAGATGGAACCTTGTACCCAGAAGGTAATAAACAAGGACCTACTGGGAAAAATGGAAACATTCATTCCAGAGAGAGTGAATCTCTCAGAACAAACAAAATCCCAACCACTGTGTGACTACAACTGCCAGTAAATACCGTACAGAAATTATCAATCTAGTGAAATAGGTAGCAAACAAAGAAAATTTTTAAAAAGTCTGTTCCTAATTATTTAAACATCTGTGTAAAAAAAATATACTTTTAATAAAGTATATATACATATTGAAACTTAGCATTTGCAAGAAAGGATTTTTTAAATGAACTGAAGTTTAACCCGCTCACCACTCAGGGAATCCCCATCATTTGTGAGGATTACGTTAAATACATAGTACTATTTATTATGAATTAAATTATCTTAAATTAAAGAAAACCCAGTTCTTTATTTGGTCTATACCCAATATCTAATCCCTAAATCAAGATTATTGGCAGAATTTTTTACCTTCCTTCCTTTTCCCCTTCCTTCCTTCTTAAATATAGAACTAGGCTATTTCTATTGATTATTTAAGAAAAATCCTTGTGTTCTGCAGACAATTTTCATATCTTATGAAAAGGAAAACACTCTAGTTCATTGAGTAGAGTAAGATACAATCATATTCCACATAATATCCTTTATTTGAGTAACAGACTTGGTTCTACAAATCTTAATCAAAAAGAGATTATGTAGAGCTCAATGTAACACAGGAAAAAAATTATAGGTATTCCTAGAAAGTTCAATAATGACCTGTTATGCTATAAATAAAGAAAAAAGGTCAAATTAAAACTCAAAACTTATTAATAAGTATGCCCCAAAATGTACTTAGCCATTTGATGTATATGAGTGTATCTACACATGATATTTCCATTCAATTGTGTTAGACAATGATTTGGTTGTCTTTGTTTAGTTTTATTTCTGCACTAAATACATAATCCTCAGATCTGTGAGTGTCCCAATTTTAGTCTAAAATAAAACACAATATCTAAAAATATAAAATATTGTACATGTACTAATACTAGTTATAGTCTATATAGCTTAGTTATTATGTTCAACTCTCTTATCATCCTTAAGCTTCTTTAAATCCAATATTCATTTATTTTTGTTTAATTTTTTTAATGTTTATTATTTATTCTTGAGAGAGACAGAAACAGAGACAGAGTATGCATAGGGGAGGGGCAGAGAGAAACACACAGAACCCAAAGCAGGCTCCAGGCTCTGAGCTGTCATCCCAGAGCCTGCCACAGAGCTTGAACTCACAAGCTGCAAGATCATGACCTAAGTCAAAGTCTGAGGAGCAACCGACAGAGCCACCCTCTTACAGCAATATAATTCAAGGAGACTAAAAATTAAACATTAAAAACTATCATCTAACTATATGCAAACAACTCAAATGTCTGTAGATACATTTAAAAGCCGCTATTTGCAAAGACAGTTACCAATTGTACTACTGAATGTGTACAAAGAACAGTGACCAGAGAATTTATTTTAAAAGTGTACACAATTCAGGACACCTGGGTGGCTCAGTCGGTTAAGCATCTGACTTCGGCTCAGGTCATGATCTCCCGGTTTGTGGGTTCTAGCCCCGTGTTGGCCTCTGTGCTGACAGCTAGCTCAAAGCCTGGAGCCTGCTTCGGATTCTGTGTCTCCCTCTCTCTTTGACCCTCCCCTGTTCATGCTGTCTCTCTCTCTCAGAAATAAATAAAGCTTTAAAAAAATTAAAAAAATAAAAGAGTACACAATTCAATATGAAAAATTAAGGTATATTTAAGCAAATATTAAATAAGTATGAATATACAACTTACACTTACATTTTATATCTGTGTGCTATAATATATGTTTATATTTTATTTAAATATTATAAATATAATATACACATTTAATTTTAAAAATACATAAACCAGTATAAAAGGCAAATGTATTCCATCTCTTATCTTCTTGACACACATCTTGGGAGAATTTCTTGTTTTATAGTGTGTGAAAGAAGTTACTGGATTTCTGCTTCTAGCCATAGTGGAGTAACTGAAAATTTACCATACTCTCACAACATTTTTGAGAATAACAGAATACTAAACAATACATAAGGCAACTGTTTTCAAACATTGCCAAGCAGTTAGTAGGGAATTTTGATCCCTGAAAGAAGGAAAATAAATAAGATGGGCTCTGTGATATCTTCAGCTTTCTGCCTGGAGGCACGTTCTGGATCATACTTAAAGGAGAAGCAACTTACGCAGATAACAGTGGTCCTATTGAGTTAGGGAAACAAGGTCAGAGATCATAGGGCTTGAAGTGCTAACATTTGCAGACAGACTACCAGAGAGGAGGCAGCAAAGGCAAAAAGCAAATAAACAAACAAACCCTCCATAAACCTGCAGAGGTATCTCCTTGGCTCTACTGATTAATACTAAGTCACAAGCAAACTCCTCAAAGCCTTGCAAATAAATACCAGAAGTACTGTAAGCTGATCTACTTCCACAACACACATAGGAATTGGAAATATTCAAGTTCCTGTCAGCGAATGGAAAGCCTTCACTGAATATCAAAGGTATTCATCAGAAATTTCAGAAATATAGTGCCATAGTACTAGGGCTAGTCTATCCCTAACAAACCTTAAAGAAAAAAATAAACCTCAAAAGGAACAAGCCGATCTACAAATATTTTAACTGTGCGCAAGAATAGTATCCAACATTTATATCCAGTAATGAACAATGTTAAATTCACAGTGTCCGCATCCATGAAAAAACTGATAGGCTAAGAAACAGGAAAATGTAACCCATAATCAAGAGAAAAAATTTAACTCAGAATCAATACAGAAGATATATCATATATACACAATGGAATATTATTCAGCCATGAGAGGAAAGAAATGAAATCTTGCCATTTGTAACAACATAAATGGAACTTGAGGCATTATGTGCTAAGTGAAATAAATCAAACGGAGAAAGACAAGGACCCTATAATCTCTCTTATATGTAGAATCTAAAAAAACAAAAAATCACAAACAAACAAGCAAAAACAAAAACAATCAAACCTATAGATCCAGAGAACAGATTGGTTACCAGAGGGGGTGAGGGATAGGTAAAATGAGTGAAGGGATTAAAAATAAATTTCTAGTTATTAAAATAAATAAGTAAATAAATAAATAAATAAGGATGTAATGTACAGCAGGGTGACTGTAGCTAATAATACTATATTATATATTTGAAAGTTGCTAGAAAAGTAAATCTTTAAAAAAGTTCTCATTACAAGAAAAAAATTCTGTAACTATATGTGGTGATAGATATTAACTAGGCTCAGCTGTATGCTCTTTACTTTTTTTAATGTTTATTTATTTTTGAGAGAGAGAGACAGCATGAGCAAGGGAGGGGCAGAGAGAGAGAGACACAGAATCCAAAGCAGGCTTCAGGCTCTGAGCTGTCAGCACAGAGCCTGGCGCCAAACTCAAACTCACGAGTTGTGAGAGCATGACCTGAGCCAAAGTCAGATATTTAACCAACTGAGTCACCCTGGTGCCCCATCAACTCTAAGCTATTTAAAGAAAACACACTTAAAATATAAAGACACAGGTAAACAAAAATGGTGGAAAAAGATGTACATACAACCACTAATTATGAGAAAATGTAAAGCAGTTTACATTTTATAGTATTGATTTCAAAGAAGACTTTAGAACAAGAACTATTACCAGAGACAAAGTAAATACCACAATCCTAAGTGTGTAGACACTCAATTACAGAGCAATTACATCAAACAAAAGCTGACAAAACCTAAAGAAAAAATAGACAAATTCATAAGACAAATTTACAGTTATAGTTAGCAATTAACACTCCTCTGTGTTTCATAGAATAAGTAGACAGAAAATCAGTAGAGATATAAAAGACTTGAACTATACTATCAACTAACTTGACATACTGGAAATTGAAGAATAGCAGCAGAATACACATTATTTTCTAGTATATGTGGGACATTCACTAAGATAGACCATCTGTTGAACTACAAGTCCTCAAGACAGACACATTCTGGACCAAAAAGAAATCTTAATGCATGTAAAGTATTGAGTCATACAAAGTATATCTTTGACCACAAGAGAAATCAGAAACAGAAAGAAAGGAAGAAAAGAAAGAAAGGGGGCGCCGGGTGGCTCAGTTGGATAAACATCTGATTTCTGGCTCAGGTCATGATCTCATGATTTATGGGTTCAGACCCCACATCGGACTCTGTGCTGACAGCTTGGGGTCTGGATCCTGCCTCGGATTCTGTGTCTTCCTTTCACCATCTCTCCCTGCCCCTCTTCTGCTCATACTCTCTCTCTCAAAAATAAATAAACATTAAAGAAAAAATAAGGAAAGGAAAGGAAAGGAAAGGAAAGGAAAGGAAAGGAAAGGAAAGGAAAGGAAAGGAAAGGAAAGGACAGGAAGAAAGAAAGAAAAGAAAGAGTGATAGATATTTGGAAAATAGGTAACACACTTGAAAATAACCTATGGTTCAAAGAAAAAAAATCACATGAGAAACTGGGAAATAGTTTAACTAAATGAAAATGAAAATAAAATGTATCAAAATGTGTAAGAGACAGCTCAAACAGTGCTCAGAGAGAAATGTGTACTTTAAGTGTTTTTTTTATTTTTTTAAGTTTATTTATTTATTTAGAGAGAGAGCATGAGTTGGGGGAAAGGCAGAGAGAGGGAGAGAGAGAGACTCGCAAGCATTCTCAACTCTGTGCTAAGCCCGATGTGGGGCTCAAACTATCCCATGACTATAAGAAAATCTAGAGTCAGACATATGATTGAGCTACCCAGGCATCCCTAAGTGTTTATATTTAAAAAGAAAGGTCTAAAAATCAAAGATCTAAGCTTCTGTTTTAAGATAAACATAATAAACATATAAGTAGAAGAAATATAAGAGATAAGAGCAAAAGTGAATAAAATAGAAATCGTACATTAGAGAAAAGTAATGGTAGTATATTCTGGCTCTTTAAAAGATCAATAAAGGGGCGCCTGGGTGGCTCAGTCGGTTAAGCGTCCAACTTCGGCCCAGGTCATGATCTCACAATTCGTGGTTCGTGCTCTGTGTCAGCTGTGCTGACAGCTCAGAGCCTGGAGCCTATTTCCAGTTCTGTGTCTCTCTCTCTCTGACCCTCCTCTGTTCATGCTCTCTCTCTCTCTCTGTCTCTCAGAAATAAATAAAATATTTTTTAAAAATTTTTATTTTTATTTTTTTTAAATGTTTTATTTATTTCTAGGAGAGAGAGAGAGAGACAGCGTGAGCAGGGGAGGGTCAGAGAGAGAGGGAGTCACAGTCTGAAACAGGCTCCAGGCTCTGAGCTGGCAGTCAGCACAGAGCCCGATGCGGGGCTCGAACCCACGAACCGCGAGATCGTGACCTAAGCGAAAGTCGGGCGCTTAACCGACTAAGCCACCCAGGCGCCCCAAAAAATTTTTTTAAATGATCAATAAAATTGATAATTTTCCTATTAGACTGATAAGACAGAAGTCATCATTTAACAATGTCTTATATGAAAGAAAAGATATTATATCCATTATAAAGATATTAAAAGAATAATAAAATAAGATTATGAAATACTTTATAATAAGTATGACAATTTAGATATAATAGAAAAGCTGTTTGAGTGAAACAAATTACCAAAACTGAAACAAAAAAATCCTGAGCCATACAATAAAAGTTGATAAATTGTATTTCATCAAAATGAGTACTTCAGCTTTTTAAAAGACACTGTTAAGAAAAGGAACAGACAAATGATAGACTAGAAGAAAATACTCTCAATACTTAGACCAAAAAAAAAAAGAAAAGAAAAAATTTGTAATGGAGTATATCAAGAATTCTCCCAGCTCTGTGATAAAAGACCATTCAATTTTAAAAGAAGCAAAAGATTTAAACAGATATTTCACAAAAGAAAATAAAGGAATGGGCAAGAATTGCAGGAAATGATGTCATTAGTCATCAGGAAATGTAAACGAAAACTCTAATGAGATATTACATGCCCACTACAAGGTTAAAATGAAAGACTGGCAGTACCAACTGTTGATTTGGGAACAACTGATCCTGTCATATATTGCTGTAGGGAGTATAAATTGACACAGCTTTGAGAAACAGTCGAGTGGTTTCTTATAAAGGTAAACATACCACACAATTCCACTCCTAGGTGTTTGGAAGGGAAATGGAAATATATGCCCACGCAAAGACTTGTACACAGATGTTCAGGGCAGTTTTACTCATAATAACCAAAAATTAGAAGCAGTGAGCTGTGAACAGAAGAGATGAACTGAACTGGTAGAGCCATGGGATGCAAACTGCACAGTGATTAAAAAATAAAAAAGAAAGAAGGAAAAGAACAAATTATTGATATATGCAACAAGAGGATTCATTTCAAAAACATGCTGAACAAAAGAAGTCGACACAAATGTACACATTATGATTCCACCTCTAAGGACCTAGGAAATGCAAACTAATCTTTAATGACATACATTGGAACTTGGTGGTTGTCTAGGTTCTGAAGTGAGTATGCAGGCAGCCAGCGAACACTAGGGAATCTTTTGGGGTAGTAGAAATGTTCTGTATCTTGATTGTGTTTATAGCAGCATATACATTGGTAAAAATTAATTGATCTGTACAATTAACACCTACTTATCGTATATAAATTACACACCTATAACATCTAACTTTTTAGGTTAAAACTGTTTAAAGGTTTGTGTATTAGGTAGAAAACACATGGGTTGATTCTATCGGCACATTTCAGCTAAGGCTTAACGACCTACTAAATACATTCGTTTGGTTAGCATATCAAATTTGGGGTGTGGTGTGCTGAAGGAGGTTTTAAGATATACCTGTTTTGTTTCTATAATATCCAAAATTAAAACAAGCCATCTGGTGAAACTACAACTATCTATTGAGGAAAGCTAAATAAAATGTTGAGTTGAAGAGAAATGCCTTTATATAGTCTACTATCTTACTTTTGACTCATATGCCAATTTATAGGCAGACTAAATAATGTATAAAGAATATAACTATGTTGTGCTTCTCTCTTTGCTTATGGCTCCAATTGCTCCTAAAAAAATTTAGAAAAAATAATTTGTCCCTTCATTATAATTTAAAAAGCCATCACATAGAATTTCCTAAGAGAAATACAGGTTATTCATATATACAAATACATGCTTATAAGCTAGATTTTGCCATCTTGTCAATGAATGGAAATACCTATGTATGACTCAGGCTAATATTTTGGTTCATTTTTATAGCAGTGTGGAGATAAAGCCACAATGTAGAAATGAAACCATAGTATGTATTACAAACAAAGAATGTTTTCTCTGACTCGCCTCAAAGTAGTTATGTGGTTTAGGTAAAATAATTGGCATTAAGTATGCACTCTATGATTAAATCAAGTGAACTTTATCCATGCAACTATAACTATTTCCTGAGAAAATGATAGATATTTGGAGACACAATAGCATGCATAAAATTTCCAACACTACAATTAGGAAGAGTTAAAAAGCATTTTTCACATGAATCTCCTTGGATCACAGGAATGAGTTTCAGGCAAGTATTGCTAACTCTCTTCTTAATCAACTATTCATTTACTCAAATTAGGTTTGAGTCTTTTTCTGTGGAAGATCCAATCTAAACAACTTGTGTACATTACGGAGAATTACTCTCTTTCACACATCCCAAATCAGCCTCACTACAGATCTCCCCAACTTGCATCCCTTTAAATAGATAAAAACAAAGGGCCATTCCTCTCTCTATGACATTCTCTGACTTGAAACATCTATGGTACACAAGGCCATATGAACCAAGAGACGAAGATCAGATAGAAAAGAAAGCAAATGACCAAGAAGATAAGTTGCTTTTAAATCCTTAACCTGAATTTAGTGAACATCTACTTCAAAAATGATTGAAGGGTTTATAGAAGTGATGGTTTGTAAAGTGTGTTGGGGGTGGGTGGAGGGATGCTTGTTGAGTACAGTTGAATCAAACCCTTTGATCATTTTTTACCACCTGCTCTGGGTATTGCAAGTTCCAGTGCCTTAAACATACTCTGCCCTCTTTCTGCATTCTGACACATGCCCAAAGATCAGAATACAGGCCCTGCATCATGATTTGACTTTGTATACAGAATATAGTACTCTTTTAGGATTATTAGGAACAATACAAACATAAAAGGAAAGAGAAGATACTCAAAAAGCTTATTTTAAATCATAAAGATTTAACCCAGAAAACACTTAAAAGGGTGTTCTACTTAAGTACTGGAATATATAGCAAGGGTTCTCATTGAAGTTTTTTCTTCTCACAGATAAAAGGGAAATATATATTCTTTTTTTTTTACAAAAATAAAATGATAAACTCATATCCTAAGCCAGGGATATCTGTTTCTCATGTAAAAATACTGTAAAAATGAATTTTAATAGGTTAAATATTGTATACAAATAAAGTATTTGTTCCTTAAAGCAATATATCATGACTTAGCAAAACCAAAGTATTCAAGATAACCTTGAGGTTTATAATAGAATTTTAATATTAAAAGGTTTGGTTTGAGTATGAGAGGCTGAGATGTCACAATTTAAAAATAACCATTTTAATTCCAGCTCCAGAAAACATATCTGTGGTAACTCTGTGCCATATATTCTATTGCACTACAAAGAAAATGTTTATTTTAAAGGCATTTATCTCTTTAGTCAATATTCCCGATCATAGGTTGATAATGTAAACAATTTGAGTTTATATTCTAATTTAGAATCCATGGTGAATTTGGAGACATTTCCTCCCCAGATTTATCATCAAAATTATAAAATTTACTGTATACAGTATATTTTATATTTATATAAAATATAAATTTTATATAAATACAAATTTATTGTATAAAATATACAATAAAATAGTATTGGCTTAACTTGATTTTTTCCCCTTTGGCCAGTGGTAAGTCCTTACAAGTGGACTGAGATAATAAAAAATCTACAAACTTGAGATTCTGACAAGATATAAGAATGTCCAAGTGCAGTCTTCCCCATAACTTTGTTTTTTATCCAATCCAGCACTAATGTATGCAAGCATTTTTGGAAATGTATCTGCAATTATCCAAAGACTGTACTCGGGAACTGCCAGGTACCACATGCAGATGCTTCGAGTAAAAGAGTTCATTCGCTTTCACCAAATCCCCAACCCTCTGAGGCAACGGCTTGAAGAATATTTCCAGCATGCGTGGACATACACCAATGGCATTGACATGAACATGGTATGTATTTCTGTTTTCCAAAATGGAAGTACCTCAGGCATTATAGCTACAGTTCAAATGGGAAATCCAGTCTCACCAGCTTTGAACCCCTTGCTTTTGTTTTCCTCTCGGATGTTTATTTTCTCCCCTGGAGATAGTGTCTCATTCTCAACTCATGGCATTGCATGGTGCTATATCTAGTTATATTGTGTGGCAAAGGCATTATAACATGATGCAAACTGATATAACTGTGTAGTAGAGTTCCCACTTCTGGTTAGAGAGAACATTACTAACAGGATTCGGGCTTTCACCACTTGTCCTAGCTGCCAGCACCCCAAAAAATAGTTGGACCCATGTGTTTTAAGATTTGACAAGTAAATAGTAGCAACCACTCTGATGCCCCCAAACAGAAATCCAAACTTAACATTCCTTTAAAAAAATAAATAAATAAAATAAAATAAACAGGACATTTTGAGGATTTGTGGGAGAGGTTAGGGAACTTAAGCATGCCATAAGCATTTTATGATTGGAAGTTTCATGTTTCTGTTAAGGACGAATTTTTCTATATTTACAGCAATTAACTATGTGCCCTTTTACTGTACCTGGTTTAATGCATCTTTCCTTTCAAGGGGAAATATGGATTTCTTCATAACTTTTAAGCAAATTCAACATCAACAATCACTTTTCATAATTCCTCCCACTTCTATCAGTGTTTAAAAATCAACATAATTAATGACATGACCATGGCCTAAAAAGCTCGTTTTATTATTAGGTGAATTGCACGCATTGTTTTGACCTGTTTCATTATGGAGCCTGATTCCTAAAGATAAATTATGTGACACACCCAAATTCTATGGCATATCACAGATCTATTAAGAAAGATTAAAAATATGATGCCCTCCCATGTACCAACCCCTCCACTGGGCAAGGACCCTGTTTCTAAGAATTCTTCAGAAAATCAAACCACTCACATTTAATGACATGAACAGCATAACACAACTTTTGCATAAGTGAGCCAATTCAATTTACTTTAACATTTTTATTTGACTGGTAATATTCTGACAAAAACGCAAAGGTCCAAAATCAGCAGTCAAAGGGCAGAAAGCATTGCAAATTATTCCCTGATTTGAAAGCCATGTAAGGATAAGTATATTAAAGCCGCATGTGATTTATTTGACTGAGAAGTAAGGACATGCCGTTATAAAAATTTTCATCTGATAAGCTAATCAATTACCACATCTCTTATAAAAGCATAAGTGAATTACACGAGTTATTTCTAATTATCCCAGTTACTTGTGAAAATTCATTTGATAAATTTATATCACTAAGATATAACTTAAATTTCCTAAGAAAGCACCTACAGATTGATCACGTCTATATTTCCATCTGTATTATTGTTGAACAAAGATATCAGCATTCAGAAACTATTGGGGATTCTGTTGTTCCATATTACCAGATTATTTCAATAACAGTAATAAAACAATTAGATATTGTACATTCCCTCTCCATATAACTAGTTTTGTGACCATTTTTGTGATAAAGTCTATTTTTTGACAACTATTTAGCTTTCATTGTTTGACTCGATTACCTATGAATATGGTTTATATACCACTTGCCTATTTACAATGTACTTATGAAAGATTTATCTCTTTCCTGTCTGCTTCACACCTTAATACATGGAATCACAACACCCACCGGTAAGAACAGGAGGTATTTATATCCAATTTAATTCTCGTGTAAATTGTGGAGCACACCCTTGTTATCTGTCAGGTTTAGAGCTTGTTCAATGATTTCCAATGTTAGTTCTGATCTTTTTTGCATGACGTAGCAAAGGAAATACAAAGCAAGGACCTGGAGAAGATAACCTGGAAGAGGCCAAGTATAGAATAGAAATCCTTAACTTTAACAAGAACTTGACCTCTAGTAATATTTAGATACAGTTTCCCCCTCCCCACAAAAAGTCACTTATCTGCTCCTTCCTCCACTCTGATAAAGGTTATGGGTATACGGTTTGCATTAGATAATTGTCATAAAGAAAATGTCATTCTCTTTCATCATCCTCTATTTTCATGATGTAGGTGCTTTACTTCCCTCCTGTCTGCATGCCTGTATTACATGATCCTGGAGTGTGTGAGCTCGAAACCATGTGCCACTGAGTCTTGCATGTGGTTTTGAGAGCTTGACTTTGCACGAACTTCTTGTTTGTACACAGTGTCTACATTTCTCATCTTGTGACTGCAAAGTGAGTAAAAAATCAAAGTGTGAGATAACCGAAAACTCAGCAAATGGAAGATGCCTGCTTACTATGCACGATGTGCAAAAACCAAACACAGTTAGTGAAAAGTAATTGTACTCTTAGACTACTGAGAGGTTAAAAAAAATTGAAGTAGATTTTTTTTACCTCTAAAACCACATTCTTATAATCCCTGTGTCTTTTTAGTTTATTGTTAACTAAATAGTAATTTAATGATAATTTAAAGTGATTTAAATTTATGTATTGTGAAACATAAAAGTACATCAAACTATTGTCTTTTACATCAGCATTTCATGTTATTTCATTTAAGTATAAACTTAAATATAGTTTCTTGTGAAACATTTCAGGTCATTTTTTTAACTGTTCAACCACGTCAAAATGATGCACAAGGTTTCCAATCACATAGTACTAACTGACTCAAAATTATTTTTTGTAACCCAAAGCATTTGATTCCTTGATAGAATTCAAAACATAGGAAAGAATGTACCTAAAATATGCAGCCATATTCTTTATTCCCTGGATCTCTTGCTTTTTGTGAAATTGCTATTGTCAAAATGTTCCAGAACCAAAAGAATTCTGGGGACATTTATAGGCTCCCTTTCAATTGAACCAAATTGTTCAGAGTACAAAAGGAAAAGAGTCAAGATAATGAAATTAGAGAAAGGATAGTGTTCTTTTATATTTGATGTCAAGCTTAGGAATAATGAAAACTCTCTCTAAAATGTCTATAAGTCAATTCTGAAAAACCCTCTCCCTTGGAATCCCCCAAAATTTGACTAGTTAGGAAGAAGGAGATACTTTCTCAGATTAAGATTGAAGGTATCTCAAGGATTTTCCCAACACAAAACCTGTCCTCTGACCCAGCCTGAAAATTTCTAACAGTATCCAATATTGATTTTAGTTACAACATTGGCAAGAACAAAAAATCATCTTCCATGTCAATATAGAGTCAAATCTCTTCATGTTATACACAAAGCCTGGCTGAATGAAGAGCCCCAATCACCAGGCTCTATACATCATCCTGGACAGAGAGAAAGAAATCATTTGTGACAGAAACGATTTCATAATTTAAAATTATATTGACATGGAAGAAGATCGTTCATGAACATTTAAGGAAGAATTTTACCTCTTATCCTAAAAATGTCTCCCTAGTTATGCCTAATAATATTAAAAATTAAGAATAGGAATTCAGAAGACCTAAATACCAGCTCTTCAGTTTGCCACTAATCTTGGACAAGTCACTTAACCTCTCTGCAATTTCATTAAACTTGTCACTGCCAAATATTTTAAAGCAACAGAACTCAAATATGCTAAACAGATAGAACAATTATTATGGGAATTTTTCTGCTTAAAGATGGAGATTCTAACCTACCAGCTGCCTACTTTCTTGCTCTTTGTAGTGAGCTTCTGTCTCTTTTATGGTGAATTGTTGATGACAGAGAACAGAAGGTAACCATTTCAGTCAACACTAGGACAGGAATTGAGGCTCATACGTGGGGAAGCACAAGAAAGAATTAAGGCAGGCAGTCCAGAAACAATTTTATTTACTTTAGGAAGAAAGAGAACAAGTGACATTGTTTTCATCCTGAGGTATTAATGGAGAAATTTTTGAGAAACAGACATAGAAAGAGGTTGGAATAAGAACCGAGGAAGAGGGATGAGTATTTCATCAGGGTAGATAGACAAGTTTTCCCTTAAGACAGGCAGGAACAAAAAGAGAAAGGGTAAAGACACCGGCTCTGAGGAGTAAAGGAGAAAACTCAATGGCACTAGCACTACATAATCTAATCTCCTTGGTTAAGCAGAGGGTAGATTAAGTTCTCAGAAAGGAGGAAGTATAAATTAGGAGAAGAGCTGGAAAGGGGGAGAACATTAGAGATTTCATTCGAGAGTTAACCGAGTAGGCGAAGAATGCTTAGAACCACAATAGAACTCTGAGTGACAAAGCATTCAGTTTTAAGGGCCCAGACAAAGAAAGCCAATCAAAATGGGGAAAAAAGAATAAATAATAAGCATGTTGTTTAGTAGAAACTCTTACTCCTTGGAGTTGATGTGATGCCTAAGAAGCATCTCAGTGCAAATCTGATTTCCTTTCCTTCTATGGCTCTTTTCCAGCTCCTTTGCTATCCATCAGAGAATCATTTGCTAACTCTATCTACTGACCTTAAGTACTAACAACTACCTACCTACTACTACTATTTACTACTGGCTACTAGCTATTTAATTACTAACTACAAACACTGACTATTTCTGCATCCACGATCTAACTCTACACCACTATCTAACACTTTTTTGTACCCATTCTGTACACTAACTGAAATGACTTCATCTATGCCAGACCTTTACATACATCTCCTCCACTCATGGATTATTTTGATGCACTGTAGTGAAAGGTAATGATGAGCTCTTACAGTCATGTGCAAGTCAGCAACTCACATACAAACAGTCCTTGTGACATTAAACCCCATTGGAAATATAAAGCAAAATATACAGAATAGCATGGCTTGTTTTTATCATATTGTTTTCACCCCCTTTTAACTTTTCCTAAAGATCCTTTATTTAGTCAAGTTGATAAATATGATCAATGAAAAACCTTTGATTCTTTAGTCATGAAGCTTAATAAAATGATTAAATATATGGTGGCCTCATACTTGCCCCTCTAGTAGGCAAGGATTCTGTTTCTAAGAAGTCTTCAGAGAAGAAAATCACTTACACTTAAAGATACCAATACCACAACACAATTTTTACATATGTGTATAATTGCATGGATATTTTTTTGTTCTATAAGTAATTCTACAAAAATCCATAGGTTCAAAGTCAGCAGTCAGGCTGCAAAAATCATTGCAGATATTGCCGAATTTGAAAGACATGTTGCTTCTCTACACAGAATAGCGAGTAAATTCACACATTTGAAAACGGGGCATGGTGACTGGCAAAAACCTGCATTTATTTTATTTTTATATTTATTTTATTTTTTTATTCTCAAGTTAGTTAACATACAGTAAAGTCTTGGCTTCAGCAGTAGAATCCAGTGATTCATCACTTATAACACCCAGGGCTCATCCCAAACAGGACTGGTGACATCTTTTAGTTTTCTGTAAAGAAATACCTAGTTACTATTTAGAAGTTGTATTAAAATAGTTGTCTACAATACAGTATAGAAGATGTTTTCATCTGCCTGGTGATTAGGTAACAGGAACAGCTTGGCTCTACAGAAACTATGTAGGCAGTAAAAATTCTCACTAGCAAGAAATCTACTACTAGCACACATAGTGTAGTAGCAGTGCCTAGCATAGCCAGTACCTGAACAACATGTGCTTAAGAAAGGGCAAGGTGCATGTCCTTCCTATTTTTTACCAAGCTACTTACCCTAAAGTCTCAAAAATAGTGCAGAGAACAGTTAAGTACCATCTGGAGCCCTGACATGCACAAGAGCAAGGTTCAGACAGGCATCTGGTATTTTCGTAGCACAAATGGTATGTGCTCAATTATGCTTCACAAATGATTATGGTCACTTCAGCCTTGTCTCCAACCATTATCAAGAAGGAGTTATTTACAGCGGGCGCCATGCTATTTCTGGGCGAAGGGAGTTCTTAACAGTGGGGTCTTAGCTTCAGTGGTCCCTGAGCCACAGGAAATGACAGTGTGGCCTGGGGCTTTGAGCACAAAAAAGAGTCATTGCAAAAACACCACACTGAGGCAGTGAACACACTGCAGTTCTTCCATTCATTACTAATGCTCTTCTTTCAGTAATAGGATAGTGGAAGTAATGCATCCAATTTTTTTAACTCTTTAAAATAATGGTATTGGGGCACCTGGGTGGCTCAGTCGGTTAAGTGTCCGACTTCGGCTCGGGTCATGATCTCACGGTTCGTGGGTTTGAGCCCCACATCAGGCTCTGTGCTGACAGCTAGCTCAGAGCCTGGAGCCTGTTTTAGATTCTGTATCTCCCTCTCTCTCTGACCCTCCCCTGCTCACGCTCTCTCTCTCTCTTTCTCTCTTTCTCTCTCTCCCTCTCTCTCTCTGAGAAATAAATAAAACATTAAAAAAAATAATGGTACTATTCAAACAGGACTCTAGAGCGCAACTTCTCATGCTGGAGGATATGATGTGTTTCCAAATACTTTCTCTGGAGTCATAGAAGCACAGGAATAATTCAAACTCCATTCAGTTTAAGATCACTTACTACTCAACACAGATTTAACCTATAATAAAAATAATACACAGACACATCAAAATTTAGCTTTAAAACACTCTGTAAATATGACTTTTAAGTCCCTTTTAATTCAGATATCAGAGTAATTCAGCATGTATCAAACTTCATGAAATCAAGCCATTCACAATTTCTCACAAAATGAAAGTCCAGTATTTTCTTTAGTGGGAAATTATCTGAGACATTACAGGGACCTGGAAATTTATATTGAAATGGATATGTAAGTAGTCTACCTACTATGTCAGTGGGTTTATTTTTAATTTCTAATGTTTTTTATTTATTTCTGAAAGAGAGAGAGACAGCGTGAGCAGGGGAGGGTCAGAGATAGAGGGAGACACAGAATCTGAAGAGAAGCTCCAGGCTCTGAGCTGGTTGTCAGCACAGAGCCTGACAAGGGGCTCGAACCCATGAACCGCGAGATCATGACCTGAGCTGAAGTCGGATGCTCAACCGACTGAGCCACCCAGGCGCCCCTGTCGGAGTTTTTTTTTAAATCAGTTTTTAGGGGTGAAAATAAGCAAGAGTAAGTTCATCCAGTTCAGTTGTTCTTATAGTCTTAAGGCAGTAGTACTCAAGGAATTTACATATTTTTTATTGCTTTCTTGATTTAGACATATTGCTGTTTATGGGGATGAGTGTGAGTGGAAAAAATATATAAGCATTTCCTCTTTCATAGCAGCTATTCCTTAAAAACCTCTTTTTTGTTTGCATCTTGGGCTCCTATTAGTCAGGTGGGTCACCCCCAAAAGTCTATGCTCAATTTAGGAACCGATAAGAATCATTCTTATTCAGGGACCAGCACATCAGATAGTATATCTTCATACTCTGGAGCTATGCTAAATCATTTATATAAGTGCTGCAGTTCATTTTTTTTCCCACTCCACTGGTAATCTTGGATCAGAATGCTGTATAACACCACAGAACTGAAACATAGCAGCAGCTAGGAACACCTACAAGGATGAGAAGATAAGTCAAAGATTCATTCCACATAGGTATAATTATTGTATTTGAATCAGAGAGTTCCACTTGTAGCCCTCATCTTGTTCTTTGTTTTTCTTTTTTTGGTTTATGTATTTATTTTGAGAGAGAGACAGCACACACAACACACAAGCAGAGGGAGGACAGGGAGAGGGGAGAGACACAGAATCCCAAGCAGTCTCTGGTGCTATAAGCACAGAGCTGGTGGCACGGCTCCATCTCACGAACTGTGAGATCATGATGCGAGCCGAAACCAATCCCTATGTGTGGATGCCAGGAGACTGGGGTATTAGTCTTATTTTTTTAAGATGGATGCTTTAGCCCAGAATCTAACTCAAATTTTGTCTGCCTTATTCTATGACCAGTGCCTAATATTGAACAACAGACACTAACACTGAGGTCAGAGCATTATAATAAAGCATGCATGGTTAATAAAGATGTTTCATCTATAAATTAACTATACTTAGCATTTTTGCATAGTTTTTAATAACCATTTTCTTTTTATAAGAAATCTCTGAATTATAGATAATAATGTTTTGTCTGTCATCTATATTACAATTTGTTTCCACTCTCTTTTCAACATATTGGTTTTGTTAAAAATATCTTTTGGATACAAGTGTTTTTTAAAAATGTTTATTTTATTGTTTTTTTTTTTTTTTACTATGGTCCAGTTAGTCAACTTACATAGTTCTAAGATCTTGTCCTGATTTTCAGAGGTCCTATTAAAGGTATTGATTATACAAGTAGTGTCCCAGATTTACTTACACGTTTTATTATGTGATTAGAAAGAAAATTCTGTACTCTGTTTGAAATGTAGTTTTGTAAACTATTTTCTTTACATGATTAGAAGATAGTGCTGGTAGAATATAAATAAGTCGTTATTTTTCTGTTGATTCAAAATATCATCTTATTTATACATTAAATTGTCAGATACAATTAGTATACATATGTTTGCTTTCAAATTGGCTCTATTCGCTCATTCATATGGCAATATAATAATGATGTGTACTTAGTGACCTTATACTATGCTTTAATATCTGGTGAAGTAGATCAACCCTAACTAATCTTGTTTTTCTTATTTTCCCTGGCTACTTGAGCATACTTATTCTTCCAGATAAGATATATGATTATTTTCATTCAATAACAACAAGGCTGTATTGACTTTTGAGATAATCCAAAGATCAGATTGTCAGATCTGTCTAATGAGAGTCACAAATTGTAACCAATATCAAGATTTGCCAACAATGTCAAGAATGTATGTAATTTGGGGCTCCTGGGTGGTTCAGTCATTTGAACATCTGACTCTTGATTTCAGCTCAGGTCATGATCTCACAGTTTGTGAGTCGAGCCCCACATCAGGCTCTGTGCTGACAGCACAGAGACCCTCTCTCTAAAAATATATAAATAAACATTAAAAAAAGAATGTATGTAATCTAAGGCATAAGCAAAACATGGAAATACTTCTTTGCCCTATTAGTATGCATTCTGGCTCAGGTGTAACATGGCAGGTCTTTATACAGTGTATATAATGGCATAGCACTTAAGCAGAATGAAACTCCCAATCATTAAACTTCTATATTTTATAGTCTGGAAGTTACACAGCCTACATGACATTTTCCAAAAAGCCATGTCCTATAGTTTGTTTACCATAAGCAATTTAGATCACATACATCCTGCTAAAAACATTCCATAGATAGCAAGTACCCCACACCCTTCGTGTGTTTGCCAGGAGCTGGTCACTCCTATTTTGTCATTAGCTGGTCACTTTTCTTTCCTGGTGTTCCTTAGGAAACAAAGAAAATAAATTGTAAAACTGCTGCCAACCCTTTCTTTCCTATGAATATTATATTAATTTTTACATAATTCTGAAGTTCACATATTAAGTTCTCATCCTTACTGCACATTAAAATCATCTGAAATGTGTCAAGTTTCAGTGCTTCCAGATTCACTCTACAATAATTAAATCAGAATTGCTTACAGTGAAGTCTGAGGATCAGTACTTCTTAATATGTAGCCAGGATTGAGAACCACTGGTTTAAGTCTTTAAAAATAAAATCTCAGGGTGCCTGGGTGGCTCAGTCGGTTAAGCGTCCAACTTCGGCTCAGGTCATGATCTCACGGTTTGTGGGTTTGAGTCCCGCATCGGGCTCTGTGCTGACAGCTCAAAGCCTGGAGCCTGCTTCAGATTCTGTATCTCCCTCTCTCTGACTCTCCCCTGCTCATGCTGTCTCCCTCTCTCTCAGAAACAAATAAAACGTTAAAAAAAATTTTGTTAATAAAAATAAAACCTCCTTGGGGCACCTGGGTGTCCCAGTCGGTTAAACATCCTACTTGGCTCAGGTCATGATCTCATGGTTTGTGAGTTCGAGCCCCATGTCAGGCTCTGTGCTGACAGCTCAAAGCCTGAATCCCACGTTGAATTTTGTGTCTCCCTTTCCCTCTGTTTCATGTACTCATGCTCTGTATCTCTCTCCTTCAAAAGTAAATATTCAAAAAATGTTTTAATAAATAAAATCTCCTTCAATAAAATTTTATGATTTTCTTCTTAGAAACTCTTATCTTTGTTATTAAATTTATCCTTAAACTTTGTAAAGCATAGTCAGTTAAACAAATGACATATATTACACATTTCCATTTTTACCTGCTTATAGATAAGAGAGAGTCAAACTATCTTCTTTATAGCCAGCTAGTAAATTTCCTGCCTTGTTTTGATAGGGCTTTTTCTTAGTTTAATGTAATTTGGTTTGGTTAGGGGTTTTGGAGGATTTTCCTTGAGCATTTACATTTGGATGTTCTAGGTGTGCAGTCATATCATCATCACAAAGAAAGAAATTCATTCTCTCTTTTTGAATACTACATATTATGATTTTTAGTTCACTAGATCTCCCAAAATAATTTTGAATAGTAATAGCTGACTTCAATGAAAATAACTTCACCATTAAGACTAATACTTTTAAAATAGCTTTGCATTCCTGAAGTACATGCTACTTGGTCATTGAATTTTTTGTTCTTTGTTGATTGTTGGTTAGTAAATTATTTAGAATTTGCCTCTACTTTATGATGATATTGGCATTATTTTATATGCTCTTTTAATATTAGAAAGAAATCATCTGTAAAACCATGTGGTCCTGGAGCTTTTCATAATAGGTCTTTAATAAACATTCCTACTCTACTGGGTAATTATTTACTCTGTTTCTTCTTTGGCCAGTATGGTAATGTTTGTTTTGTGAAGAATTCATCCATTTCATCTATGCTTTCAAAGTTGTTGTAAAATTACATGTAGGATTCTCTTCGAACTCAATCTTTTCTGTATCAGCAGGTGCATTTGCTTTCTCATTCCTCAACTTGTATGTTTTGTTCTCTCTGCTTTACTTTAGTGGACTTTTGAAAGATTTATAAATTTCAATGGAGTTTGTTTATGGAACTAGATTTTGCATTAATTTATACTTGCCACTATTTTTTTTTATTGCTAGAGTTTACCCTCACTAATTCTCCCTTTTTGATATTCTCCATGTATTTCTGATTTTCTGGTCATGTTTTAATAATTTTTAAAACTTTTTGGATTATAGTCAGAGTTAATGGACTATATAACATTTCTACTTTTATAAATGTTTATGTACCTACACTTAATGTAAAAACAATCTGTAGTTGCAATTTTTAAGATGACTCATCTTTTATTAAGTTTTTCCAAAGCATTTAGCTTTTTATTTTCATGGGGGGGGGGGAGGGCATCTGCTCTCTTTTTTTACACATATTTTATTATTTTATTCACAGCATGATTAAATTATGTAATTCCACTAACAAGTACAGCTGGCATAAATAGATTTCAGAACATACACAGCTGGTTTAAAAGTCAGTTGGCAGAAGTAGAAATGTGTAGAACAATATCTGAAACATTTATAGTGCTGAGATAGCAAGAATCAATACATTTTACAGAAGAGGAATCTGATAGGTGGAGGAAGAGAGCTTCTACTATTTTGAGAGCTTCTCCTGTTTTGTAAAATTTCGGTAGTTGCTGATATTGTCATCACATTTTCTAGAAAACAATTAGAATTGTTGCCTGGCCCTAATTGTTCCTAACTGGAACAAAGTGAAAATGACATTTCTGCTACATTTCTATTCTTTGTTAGTTATTGTTAAAACCAATAAGTAAAATGACTGAGAAACATTTTTTCACCATATTAGGAGCAACTTTAGAAATCCACTGTAATGAACAGCTGTGCCAAGTCAAAAGAGTTGAAGGAACTCTAGACTAAGGTTGAAGTCTTAGTTCCTCCACACATACAATCCGTAATGCATTTATATTTAAGCTTTCACATATAAAAATGAGGTAATCACCACTCTCTATTCTTTATATAAAGTTGATAAGTCACTCAAATGTTTGATTCTAAATATTATCTCATGAGAAAGGCTTCTGAAATTAAAACTATGTTTAAGTTCACAACAACCTATCAAGTACAAGGTGGTACTTAAGTCATTCTTTTCATTACCTGGCAGGTTGCACTCCCTTTTCTTTTCTTTGTGAGCAAGCTCAGGTCATTTGCAGTCAATCCATTTAGGAAGAAGTATTTTCAGAGTATCAAATAGATTCTACTATAGTTTATTCTGTTAATGCCTGCCCTCACTCCCTCTCTCAAGTAGTTGGGTTCAGGAGAAGGTCCTGCAATTGTTTCTCAGTATCCAAGTTACTCCTGTTACCTTAAGAAAACCTAGTGAGTTCCATGGGTTCCCCTTGGGATCTCATTTCATACATGCTACTGCACCTTAAAAAAAAAAAAAAAAAAAAAATCAGGCTTTTGCTGAGTCAGCAGAACTCCAGAATCTGGGTAACAAGGCCATGGATATAAAAGCAATAAATCCTTTCTGCCTACTCATCATTACCCACACTCCAACTCATCCTTGGCCCTGGCTTAATCAGGGTCAGTTCAAAGTCATCTTCTGGAAACAGAAACATCTCGCATATGATGCTGTTAACTGAGAAAGACAAGGAGAAGAAGCAGAAGTGAAAACTGTTTCATTTTTCAGGGAATCGTTACTTGTATCAAGATTTATGACATTGTTTTCCCTGTCTATGTGTGGCAAGCTTCTGTTCTGTTCATGATTTTGTTTCTAAATGATGTAACCATGTGATAAATGTGGAAAAGTTACATGTCAAAAATTAGTTAATTTTCTCAAGGCTTATAAAGCCCCCTATCATGGATTGCAGAATATTTTGCTTTGCGGACAATCTGGCCAGATATGATATCCTTAGACAATAAAATAACTCCTTATTCTCATTAGTCATGTGAAGGTAAAATAAGAAAGCAGAGAGAAAAGCAGTTTGAGCTTCAGACTATAACTGAATATACTTGAATGTTTATAACTCCCAAAACAATCCACTTACTCATGATCAGTGGGTAAACATGAAATATTCAACATGTAATCTCCAAGGAAACATGAAAAATATGTGTTTCCTATTCCTTGATGATAAACCATAACCATAGCAATAACATGGTCTGGGATGACCTCAACATTAGGGAATGCATGAGCTTCTAGAATCCGCAAAGGCAAGGTTCAGTATCTTGTAAGTGGTAAAGATTTATCAAATGCTGAATGCCCTCATGGCAAACAATGATTCTATCAGAATCAGAAAGTGCTATAAAATATTAAGGCTGTACTCTAGGGAAGAGATTTAAGATTTAATATATTGCCTGCATCATCTATTTGATAATCACACTTGAGGGTTAGTGTTTCATAGGGAGTGTTAATTTGTGTTTTGATTAATCCTAATTTGTCAAGATCTAAGTGTATTTAATGAACCAGAGAAGCTCCTCAGAAAATTTCCTAATGTGAGTTATCATAGTTAGAAAACTTGTTCATATGATTAATTTGCTGTTTAGGGGAATCATTTGACACAGACTGTCTTCTTCAATGGTGCCCTTTTCAGTCTGCCTTTAGGAATGTCCCTCTCTGCAGCTATGTAAGTGAAACAAATCAAAAACCAGTCATTACAACATAAGCCTGCATTCCAATATTTTCTGGATAGGGGATATCTATAAGAAAATACATTGTGATTCTTTCTAGAGCAAATAGAGGGTTTAAAACACTATAGATGATGTCTGGAGAGCATCTTCATGAAAAAATTGCATTGTTGATCTCTTCTAACAGAACCTAAAATGTGTATCCACCATAAAAGAGTATTTTGCACTCCAACTTAAGAAGCAGGAAACAATGAATCATGTGTCTTAAATTTGAGGAAGGAAGAATAGAGTATATTGTGAATATTTAACTCAATTTGCAAATCCTTATCTATGAGCACCCAGGTAAAAGTTGAATGAGGAGCTACATTTATCTCCTGAAACCTTTGCCTTCCTTTAATCACACAGGAGTGAGGCCAGGGACCATGGAGACTCATAGAATAAAGGGAAACCATAAACTTCTGGGTGGGGAAGAGAATTGTGCTTTTAAGAGTATAGGTCACCTGCCCTACCCATTCACTGGACATATATTTATTGTTAAAGACAAAATTGTATTGAAGTATGATTACAAGAAAACTTTTTCCAGAGCAAAATCCAATAAAAGCAGACCCCCCCACCTTGAAGGATGATATAATAGTTTCATAGAAAAAACAATAATAATTATCTTAATTAATAGTCATTAATATCTGTCTTCTCAGACTCCAATGACTGAAGCCCAGGACACATTTCTTTAATTATAATCTGTCATAGACTTGAGCCAAACTTGTTTTTCACTAAAACACCAATATGTAAAATAAGTACTATAATTGTTTTATTAGCATAAATATAAAGTTTAATTTAAGGATATACTTAGTACAAAGAGAATGAGACTAATGCCATTTTGATGGGCACACTCATATCAAGTCAGAAATTGTGAGCTTATATTAACCTCAGCCTCCATTCCTTTCTGAATTTTGTATTCCTTGCTCAGTATGGAAAAAAATTGACTTCACACTGCATAATTGCAAATATTAACAATATTGTAGTATTTATTCCATTAGGCATGTGTCAGCAAATACACATTTGAGGGAAGTTTAGTGTAAAGTTAAATACTTCTGAATTAATAGTCAGTCATGTTTGATAGGTGCTTACTATGTAAGAGTTATTTCCATTTTTGCTCTTGTGTGACTCTTCACAGAGTTTCAGTTTGATTTGATTATGCTATTGTGTTTTATAATTGCTGGGTTATTCTTGTCTGAATGCCCTTAAACTTTGGGTCTTTTGGTACTACTAAACTATGGAGTTGATTGCTTTTAACAATCACAGAAAGCATTTCAAACTCAAAAGAATGAAGGTCTCATTTGTCTCACATAATTTGAGAGTCCCAAAGAGTTTGATTCACATAAAGTGAAGTAAAGGGGAGATAACCTTACATTTGTAAAATATTCAAGTAACCTTATAACATAAAAAAATATGAAATTTTTATTAGCCTTGAAAAAATTTTCTGGAACATCAGACAGTTTAAAAAAATCCCTCATAATTGCAAATATTAGAAAAGTTAAATTAGAGCTTTTCATTTACCTTAAATTAACTGCATTTTGAGGGTACCTTTGGACAACCATTAATATTATAAGTGTGTGCTATAAATGTCCATTCAGAGCAAAGTATGGGAAGTTCTGATTAACGCTGTAATTTTTTTTTTTTAATCTGGGCACTTAGAGAAAGGCTTTAGGGCCAGAACATGTTTCTTTTTGTTGTTGTTTTGTTTTTTGTTTTCATTGTTATGCTTCTATACCCAGTACAGTGCCTGATACACAGTAGATGCTTATTACATATTTCCTAAAAGAATGAGAGCTACATTACCAAGCTGCAGGCCATGAACCCGATTCTCTTTGATGTTCCTTGGTCTTTGAAATCAAATTAACTCAATAAACAATGACTCCAGACACACAGTGAAAGGTGCTGTGTACCCTCAGCACTTCAGAACTTGACAGAGAAGGTTATAGTGCATGTATAAGAAATAATTTTAACAATCGCAAAGCCAGCAGTTGTTAAAATTGTACCTGTATATTTGACATAGCTACCCTTTATAACCAGATCTTCTAGGCCTGGCAAAAATGCCAGTATTTGAGTGCTAAATGAGTAAGTTCTGGGTCAGAGAGTTTAGCAGAGGAACTAAAACTGATGAATAAAAGTACAATGAATGAGTAGGAAGTAAGGAGGGCAACATAGCTGGAACCAATGGAAAAGAGTATCTCAGACGAATACTACTTAAACCTACACCCTTCTCCTCACTCTTTGCAATGTTCTTCTACCTCTGTTTCTCTGCAATTCCTCTCTTTTAACTCTGCTTTTAAAGTCTCTTTACTTAGACATGCCCAAGATTCCTAAGCTGCTAACTTATGTAGGACATTTAAACTTCTGGGCTAGTAAGAGATTCAATGACTAAATATTAACTTCGGTGGAGTTTTACGTGAGTGATCTATGTAACTGACTTAAGAAAATCAAGAAAGTCAGTGAAGGATTAACCCCACAGGACAATTCCTTAATCAGGATAAGTCCTTCATGCTAACAGGTGTGTATCTTCTCTGTGGACAAGCAAATACTTCTCCTTGAAACTCTGTGGTACCTCCAACTTGTGACCATTCATTCCAATGGGTGTTACATCTGATAGGATAAATGCTACAAAATGACATTTAACAAGGACACTTGAGAAGAGAACAGAATGATGTTGAAAGACCCTCCCAAGTGCCTTGCATGGTCTTGTGAGTGTTTATAAGAATATTGGAATTCCAAGAACATGTTTATATTGATTTAGTAAAGGCCTACTTTCAAAAAGAATTTAAGACAACTTACAGTGAAAACCTAAGTGCAAGAAAGCCAAAACATTTAACACAAGTCAGAAACAGGAAGTAGAAGCTAGAGAGATGAGAGGAAAAAGAAGTCTTAAACTCTGTTGAGACAATGGAACACAAAACATAGTGGTGAATTTCCTGTTCGCCAGAGACCAAGGAGAATACAATGGATGTTGTATCTCTTGATTTCCAGCTAAAGAGAATTTACCAACTCTTCAGGAGCAATAAATATGTATGACAAAAGAGAGTCAGAAGTAAACTGTCTATGGAACATCTACAATGGATAGGATGATTTACCTGTATTATCACATTTAATCATGAGCATAACCCTGCTCAGTAGATATTATTAATTATTTTTACAATTGAAGAAACTGAATCTCAAGAAAATTGAATTGAATTGACCAAAGTCACAACTAGTAAGTGATGGAACTAGAACTTCCGCCCATGCCTATCTGATTCCATAGCTTATCTAACACGCTCAGAGAAATACGTAGTCCTTGCGTCTATCCCATCTGTACCTTCCAATTCAAAGCATGCATACACACCCAAGGGTACATACGTGTGCACGTGCACACACACACATACACACACACACACGTGCTCAGTTTTTTCCTTTCGTAAGCAGGCTATACTCAAAAAGTATAATGGAGGAACTTGAGGAAAATGCCAGAAATAGCAGCTATAAGCTCAATAATCTCATCCCAACTATTATAGAAGTGCTATTTCCCCATTTATGTGAAATAAAAAATGTCTTTTTGTGCCTTATTATAAATAATCCAAATCTTTATGGTTCGGAGGAGTGCCTAACTTGTTACTTGGTATGATGCTCTTTACATTTTTATCTGGTTGGGGACATCTGAGAATCATCTTCCAGGGAGGAAAAGTGTGCAGCGAGACCAGTGAAGTGGGGTTTTTCCTACTATAGCATCCTCAGATAAAGTGGTCCCATTTCAGAAAACAGTATGCAAACATTGCCCAATTCTAGACTAGCATCACTTGCCAAAGAATCCAATGTAGCAGGAATCAGCAACCTACCAGAAGGTTGGCTCTATGAAATGAGCTGGGTTATTTAGGGTCTGACAAAGAGTGCAGAAAGATCCACTACCCCGCAAAAGCAGAAATGAGCAAAGACTAGGCAAGTTATCGTTTTGGAGAGGGCTTCAGTCCATGCAGGAAATCTGGCAGAAGTCCAGTCATGTAGACAAAGTCTGAAAGATAGAGTTGAGGACAGAGGTTCAGATGAGTGCCCAGGAACTGCGAAGAAGGTTCATTTCTTTCAGGTCTGAGTCAGGTAACAGAAACTTCAGGACAAATGTCTGAGTTCCTTTAGCTATATGGAGCTGGGTAGGCAGTGTCTAGCAATTGGCACCCTATGTATTGGTAACTTATGGCAATTTTCAAAATTGTAAAAGCTCTCATTCCCTGGCAAAGAAACAGATAAAGTGACTTGCACAAGTGTCAATCTGTGGCAAATTCATGACCAGAACTCATGTTCTATGAGTTTTCTAAAATACCCTTGACCCATTTCTGTGGGTGACAATACAATGAAGGAAACAAGATCAGAGGTAGTGGCTGCCATATTTTAGGTCTCTCATTAATCCATTTGTAGGACACCACCGCCACTCTGACCAGTTGCATCACACAATGGTCCTTACAGATGCAATAGACCTGTGGCTGCTTTAACATTTAAAATGGAAATAAGTGTAAGGTAACTCAAATACGATCTAAGTTAAAGTTCTATGGACATATGCATTTCAATTATCTGCACATAGATTCATGATTATTTTTACCTTTAATGGACAGATACAGCAAGCTTGACCCAAAAGCTAGGAAATCCTAAAATTGCATTATTAGGCACTGTGTGCTGCCTCCTCCCTCTACTCCAAAGCATATTTAAATGGATTTTTTTTTTACTGACAGAGAAAAATCAACATGAGAATTAAAATCTAGATATGACACCCCAAGTAACTAAGACGCACACAGAGAAGTAAGAGTTGAGTAAGAGAAGGATATATGACTATATCCTGGGGATATTTATAAAATAATCTACAATTTTACTCAGTTGAAATTGAAGAGCACTTGTCACAAGTTATTATTTAATTTCTTCTACCAGTTTTAAATTAGTTACTGAGTAAGTTGTCAAAACAGTAGTGCTGTTAGAAGCTTTATGTTTGCATTGTAAACTCCGGCACGATTTCCATTTCTGAAAACAGAACTATACTTTTACAGTATGTTTGCTGTTCTCCTTCCCTTTCTCTATTTTCAGTGCTTATCAAAATATTTAGTATTAATAGTGTGCATATGAAGCATAAATATTCCACGTACTTGTTAGCTCAGAGCACTCTCTGGTATATGACATTTACAAATACCATGGCTATTTCGGGATCATTATTTTTACTAATTATAATTAAGATGTATACCAGAGATAGCAATCCAAATTGATTTGAGATTCCTTCAAAAGGTTGTCTTCCTAGCTGTACCGCCTTTCATTAGTTATGTCTTATTAATTGTCACATTGCATTATATATGTGCACAGTATGATGCTACCTCACATAATTCAGGGAATGAGAAGCAGTGTGAAACATCCGCATTATATTTTATGAGAAAGCATTTGTGTCGAGTCTGAATGCCTGCAGTTAATTCAGTGAACAAGTATTTGAGTTAAAATTCTGACATGTTTAGCAAACTAAGTATTCATTAAGGTAGGCGAGGTGGAAGCATTGTAAGAACTCGTGTGACAATGACTGCACCCGCAGCTCTGGGAGCAAGAAATATACTTTATTTCAAGTGGATCCACCCTGTGCACTGGTAGTATGAGACTCTTTATGTTTTTTCTTCAGGTCCTGAAGGGTTTCCCAGAATGTTTACAAGCTGACATTTGTCTACATCTCAACCAGACTTTGCTGCAAAACTGCAAAGCCTTTCGGGGGGCAAGTAAAGGTTGCCTTAGAGCTTTGGCAATGAAGTTCAAGACCACCCATGCGCCTCCGGGAGACACCCTGGTCCACTGTGGGGATGTTCTCACTGCACTTTATTTCTTATCCAGAGGCTCCATCGAAATCCTCAAAGATGACATTGTGGTAGCTATTCTAGGTGAGTGTTTCAGAACTGGATGGGGACAAATTCAGTTGCAGGGCCCATTTTAAAACGGTAGAATACGGGACTGCTCTGTTTATTTATGAGTACTATTTAAGATTGATAGTAATTTTAAAGCTTTATTTAAAATCCAATTCAAATCAAATCGACCTTGCAGAAAATACGTTTTCTTGACTGTCTCACGTTTTCTCCAGTGTGGAAACACTTCCATGACTCTCTTTAGTTCTTGGAAGCTACTTAAACATCAGAAGCCAAATGTCTGACAACAGTCAGCATTTTGCTTTTCATGTTGGAGAACCTTGGATTCATGCCTGAGTCCCTCACCACCTTAAATAAAAGTGTGTACATCGTGGGATACTTGCTAGCAGGTGCCAATGCCCTGTCATGAACTGTGTCTATATATGGACATCTGTTTGCTCTGTACTTTTACTTGCTGTGTCCCATCAAATGGAATTATATAGTCCTTACCTAAGTAGTATAGAGCTATTAACTTGGCACCCAAGGATAAAGGTGGTGAGGAAGTTAAAATTACTAGTAAATTAAACTGGTTTGGGTGCAAAAGAACGTCCATCTGTCCAGTCTGTGTCTTCAAAACCAAATTTAGTCAGTGTGAACTTGTAGGATTTCTTTGGACTATTAGAAGAGTGGCAAAGTGGAAGGGAACAGAGGCAAATGAGATCAGTGTTTCGTCCCTGTCACCTAGCCAGCAGGTTTAAGATTCAGTCTCCCTGAGGGAACATCACCTCCAATGTTTGTGAACATTTGCATTTTTCGTTTTCCTCTGGATTAAATCTAGCCCCATTTAGATAATGAGTATATAATCCAATGACTTCCTTTCACTAGATTCTGGATGTCAGCATGCAGAAGGACAAGGATGTTGTCATTTTCTCTGCTGCTGGATAGGACCAGAGTATGTCCTAGCACAGGATGAAGGAGTTCAAATGATTGCTATATATTTTGATCATTTTATTTTAACGACAGGGTTTTTTTTTTATCCCATATTGATAGGACACATGAGGCAAAGAATAAAAACATAAATCAGGTAGTGGTTACATAGTAAGTTGGGTTTTCACCAGATTCGGCCTTGGCAGTCTGCTCTGTATGTTGCCAGGAGAGCACATTCTACAGTGCTTTCCTGATATTAGAATGAGCCTACCCCACCTTCTACAGGGAGGTAACAAGCCTTTTGGCTTTATATGATAGTAATTGTGGAGCGTAGTTAAGCAGTACACGCTGACTGGCTTACTTTTTGCTCATTTACAGTCGTGTAAACTAATCAAGACGCAAAGCCCATGCTGAATGTAGTTGAGAGCTTTCCTTTGACAATATCTGTACTGAAGTATTAAAGCTATAAAAAATTTCAAGAGGTTCTTTTTTTCTGTCCACATTTCCATGTAAATCTGTACTTAAAATACTCATAAATTATGATTCTTCATTCCATTTTTGAAGCTAAGTATTTATTTAAAACAAAGTTAATGTATTCTCTCCCATATCAATTTCTGTCATGGAGATGTGCTCTCTGATTTCTAGCCATTAAATTCACATTTAAAATAAGAACATTACAGCATTTTTTGTCTGGTTAGAATTTTATCGTTTAAAATTCTTTAATAGTTTCTATAGTTGGGTACATATAAGTTTGTCTATCAAAAACTAACTGAACAGATACAAAAAGTTTTTTCTAAGTCTGAAAAGAAGCTTCAGGATATATGTAAAAAAGTACCATTTTACACTGCCATTGATGATCTTTAAAAGTTATAAGATCAATAATTTACTGGTAGTTGTTAACCATCTATTTCACAGATGTAATTTTTAAGTGTCTTGACATTCAGAGACAGAAAAACCTAAGTGGCCATGACATTCAGGTAAAATATTGGGAGGAGATTAAACATATCAAGTGTGAAAAGGTTTTGACTGGAATCAGAATGCATGGGATTTAAACATGGCTCTTCTCTCCCTCCCTTCACCCAACTAAGTAGGTGACCTTGATGTAATCAGTTTACCTCTTCAATCTGCTTAGTATTTAAATAATAGGGAGTAATTTCCTTATGAAATTATTTTAGGGATTAAATGAGATAATTAAATGAGATAATTCACCTAAGCATTTGACACAGTGCCTGGCACCTACTTAATTCTTAATAAGCATTTGTTGTTGCTGTCATCATCCTCAGTATTAAACAAAGCCTGGAAAAGTAGGTGGCATGTGGCTAGCCAGAGGGGATGAGGAGGACCCAACAGACACTGAGATAATCCCAGGTTTGGCAAGAAAGCAAGGAGGACACACTCTTAGAATACAGGCCATTTGGTTAAAATAAATAAATAAATAAATAAAGGAAGAAAGAAAGAAAAAAAAGCAAGACTGTAAATAAAGCTTGATATATTAAACAATTGGACAGAGTCCTTAAGGGCAAATTCGAAAGTGGTTAGTAAAGGGAAAAAGGTATCTTCAAATTATACCCCTAGTCCATCCCGAGTCCAGGGATTTGTCATTGGTCTTCTTGTATTTTTAGAAATAAATCATTAAGTTCAGATTCCTTTTACCTCCCCCCACCTTTTTATTTTTTTTTTTTTTTAGGAAAAAATGATATATTTGGAGAAATGGTTCATCTTTATGCTAAACCTGGAAAGTCTAATGCAGATGTAAGAGCTCTCACTTACTGTGACTTGCATAAGATCCAGAGAGAAGACTTGCTAGAGGTTTTGGATATGTATCCTGAGTTTTCCGACCACTTTCTCACAAATCTAGAGTTGACTTTTAACCTAAGGCATGAGAGCACAAAGGTATATGTTAACGGTTTGCTGATTTTTGTATTTATGACATCTTATTCTTGGATTGCCAAAATTCTTCTGAAAGATCAAGCAAATTATAGCAAAACTTTACCAATTCTGAATAGTTGGAAAGAAAAAGCCAACTTAATATTGGAATTTCTAAATTACGGGAAGGAATTCAGTCTAATTCCTTTCAAATATATTGAATAACTTTAAGTAGGTCAATTAAATTTGACCTTTGGGAACTCTTAGGTGACACACTTGATTTAAAATAGTCTTTGTTTATATTGAGTGTGCCAATTATTTGTAAGAAATGAATGATCTTAGGCTATTTAATTCCCCTAGAAGAGCTTATTTTACAGAAGAGTTAAAAGAGTAATGTCTTTTCAATGATAAGGAAAACATTTAAACTCACTCAAGTTTAGGTTCATATTTCACACAATTTCCAAATCACAGAAGTATAAATGAATCAGGCTCAAACCTGAGTCAAAACGAGTGCTGTAGAATGAATAGCATATGGTCTAATAGAAATAATATTTTAAATGGTTCTACATATAATTTAACCTCGAGTGAATTTTGAGAGTGTAGCCCTTGTATCCTTTAGTCTCTATTACTATTAAAATGGTTCTTTATGACACCACCATGCTAAGAATACAGAATTGCAGCCTACAGTTTATTACCAGTTTGTTCCTCCTTCCCTCCCCCAAACCCCATCACCGCAGCTCCGATTCTAAATACCTTTGTGCCAGAAATCAAATGTTGGGGCTTTTGACACTTTCAAGTTTTGTTTTCATTGTTTCTTTGTTTTTGTTTTGTTTTTAATGCTAACTAATATACTCTCTGGAAGAAAAAAGAAATCCTCAAGTCAATAGTTAGGTAAAAGGTAGTAGATTTACTTCTCCCCAGAGTTACAGTCATTCCCAGGTACTGTGAGAGACTTAAAGAGGATAAACTTCTAAGGTCACCAGGGTACCATTTAATAATCTGAAGCACCAGCTCAGATAATAGCTTCTTTTCAACACACTGAGAAGTTGAAAAATATCTAGGTGATAAGAGAGTCAAGTTATCAAGAGCATATATTTTTATATGGTTTGAATTCAGTACTTTATTAAAATCTCAGTTTAATTAATGTCACCAAACCCATTCCGATTTTGCCTTGACAAACAAGATAACTTCTTTTTTTAATTTTTTTTTTTATATAAGAAAGAGAGAGAGAGCATAAGCAAGGGAGATGGACAGAGGGAGGGAGAGAGAGAATCTTAAGCAGATTCCACGCTAAGTGTGGACCCCAACACAGGGCTCAATCTCATAAGGTCATGACCTGAGCCAAAATCAAGAGTTGGACACTTAAGGGACTGAGCCACCCAGGTGCTGCAGATAAATTTCTACATAAAAAGTTTGGGCAGCAACAAGGAGCATCTGGGTGGCTCAGTTGGTTGAGCATTTGACTTTTGATCTCTGCTCAGGTCATGATCTTTAGAGTTTGAGCCTCATGTTGGGCTCTTTGCTAGTAGTGTGCTTAGGATTCTCTCTATCCCTCTCTCTCTTCTCCTTACATATGCATTCTCTCTCTCTCTCTCTCTCAAAATAAATATAAAAAGGGGCGCCTGGGTGGCTTAATGGGTTAAGCATCCGACTTTCGCTTAGGTCATGATCTCACAGTTTGTGGGTTTGAGCCCCACGTCGGGCTCTGTGCTGACTGCCAGCTCAGAGCCTGGAGCCTATTTCAGAGTCTGTCACTCCCTCTCTCTCTGACCCTCCCCTGCTCACGCTGTCTCTCTCTCTCTCTCTCTCCTAGAAATAAATAAAATATTAAGAAAATTTTAAAAAGAAATTAATAAATAAATAGAAAAAAAGGTTTAAGCAGCAACAAAATAAATAAAATAAGAACTTCCATTTGTTTTATTTGTTTGGGAGCTTCCATCTTTATTACAAGAATGATCATGTTTTCCAGACAGGGAGGAAGAAGAAACAGAAACGGAATAAAATAATAAATAGCTCAAAATAATAAAATGCTTAAAGCATAGTGTTCATTGAAGTTAACTTTATGTTTATTGTTATGAAATTTAACCTTATAAACATTACCATGTATTTAAACGCTGATTATAATTAGCTTATGCTTTTTTCTGCTGTAATACATATTCTGAAATTTTTTTAATGTTTATTTTTGAGAGAGAGCAAGAGAGAGAGAGTGTGAGGGAGAGTGTGCACATGTGTCCATGCGCATACGCACACACACGCAAGCAGGGGAAGGGCAGGGAGAGAGGGGACAGAGGATCAGAAGCAGGCTCTGCACTGACAGCAGAGAGCCTGATGTGAGTTTCAAACTCATGAACCATGAGATCATGACCTGAGCCAAAGTCAGATTCTTAATTGACTGTGACACCCAGGTGTCCTTGCAAATTTTTAATTATTATTTTTATTTTACCTTTACCAAGTTACATAAAATACATTCTACATGAAGGAATATGTTATCTCTAAATGTTGACATTATCCCCAAACATTTCTGATAAATAACTTTTCCAGCTGTGATTTCCCCATCAGATGGTGCAACTACTTGAATTATTCTATCAGTCCATTTTATAATTTAGAGACAACCAGGAAACAAAACATTGTAGTTATTTGCCTGTAGTCTAATAGTTAAGTCTCAAAGTGGTTGAAATGATATGAAACAGTAAAGAATTTACTGATAATATGTTTAAATTAAATAATCTTCCATTTATCTTCATGTCCATTAACAAAGGCTGATCTCTTACTACGATCACAGTCTGTGAATGATTCTGAAGGAGACAACTGTAAACTACGAAGAAGGAAATTCTCATTTGATAGTGAAGGAGAGAAAGGTAATTCATTTTATTTCTAAAGTTTAAATGTAGAGCATGTGGTGATTAGCTCTTCTTACTAAATGCCCATTTACTACAGATTTCAAGGATCAAGTTTCATTCAGATTTTCAAAAGGCAAATCCTTTGCTGTTTTCAGTACCTAATGATATGGTTTCTAATCAATAGTTCTTAATGATGTCATTCAACAAAACCATCCGGTATCTACACAGACATCACAGATGGAGATATAGAGTAGGTTGGTTAAAAAAGAAAAAGAGAAGAAAAAAAGGTGACCAGTTGATAGCAGTTGAATAACTACAGTCAAAGTCTTGAGCAGAGTGTTCTAGAAAGAGGACCCTTGTGACAGCTGGAGTGCTCAACCCTCTCAAAGGTGTGTGTCACATGGATGAAGGTGATATTTGTTAGATCTCTTCATCCTTACTGTCTCTTAGGTACTTGTCACTACTAGTCATCTCTGGGTTTTTCTGCCCCTCTAACTATTCTTTATGTTTTACTCATGTATTCAACAAATATTTAATATTTCACATTTTGAAAGAACTACTCAATTTCTGAGAAACTAATTGTGTAAAACAGCCATTACTATCTTTAGGAAGAGAGATGACACACCCTCTATAATTCTGAATAAAAATAGCAGGTGCTGTAACAGAATAACCTCATACCTCAATGGAAACCCAGATGAAGGTATATTTAATTGTGCGTGGGCAGGTGAGTGAAGGCTTTTCTGAAGAAGCCTCTGCTCTTTTCCCATGCTGATCCAACAAGTGTTCTATTCTTCACCTTTTTTGGCTCTCATCAAAACAAGTCCCCTCAGGGGTGCCTGGGTGGCTCAGTTGGTTAAGGGTCTGACTTCGGCTCAGGTCATGATCTCACGGTTTGTGGGTTCGAGCCCCGCGTTGGGCTCTGTGCTGACAGCCAGCTCAGAGCCTGGACCCTGTTTCAGATGCTGTGTCTCCCTCTCTCTCTGACCCTCCCCTGCTCACGCTCTCTCTCTCTCTCTCTCTCTCTCACAGAAATAAATAAAACATTGAAAGAAAATTTAAAAAATAATCCCCTTTTTTTCTTGAATAATCTTCTCTCAGCATCTGTGATAAGGCACTCTTCCAATTTTCCTTCTGCCCTTAGTAATTCCCTGTGGACAATTACAGAATCATTATCTTCTAAACCAGTTATAGTTACCAGAATTTCTCAAGGTGTGGCCCTAGCCCCTCTTCTCTTCTCATTCTATACGAACTCATTCCTGGGTGACCTCATTTATATTGAGTTTATTTATATTCTCACATAAGAGATGTGAATATTCACATCATAATCCCATACCATCTGAGCTTCAATCTCATATATCCAACTGCTTATTAAACCATCGACTTGAGGGGTGCCTGGGTGGCTCGGTGGGTTATGCGTCTGACTTCGGCTCAGGTCGTGGTCTCATGGTTGGTAGATTCAAGCCTTGCGTCGGGCTCTGTACTGACAGCTCAGAACCTGAAGCCAGCTTTGGATTCTATGTGTGTCTCTCTCCCTCTGCCCCTCCCCTGCTTGCACTCTGTCTCTCAAAAATAAATAAACATTAAAAATTTAAAATATTAAAATAAAAACACCGACTTGAAATCTCAAAGGCAGCTCAAATTGAACATTTCCTAAATTGGACTCCTGATGTCCCTCTGGAAGTCTTTATCATTTACCATGTCTCTAGAGGGAACCACAACCCAATCAACTGCACAAACCTGATACCTACCTAGTAGGTGACCTTTCCTCAACCTCTCCATCAATTCTTGTCATTGCCACTCTGCTGCATGTTCATTTAGTCTCAAAAAACTCCCTTTTGGTTCACTTCTCTCCACCTTCTTAGCCACAACCCTGGGCCAAGCTACCATAATCTATCACTGGAAGACTGAAAGCGCATCCCAACTCACCTACCCACATCTAACTTGCCCCCTCTCATCTATTTTCTACACTGGACCACTAGTGCATTTTTTTTTTTTTTGCCCCAAATGCAGTTATGTTTATGTCATGCACATATTTAAAGCCCCCTAAGGACTTTCTCTTCCCTCAACAAACCTAACCTGGCTTTCTCTCAGCAGCTCATCTACTTTGCAGCATTAATCCCAGTTGTACTTTGTGTCTGTTGGCATCATTATTTATTTGATGTTATCGGTCCCTAGATCATAAGCTCCATAGTGGTGGGAGATATTTAGTCACCTGTAATTTCAATGCTTGTCTCACAGCAGACAAATTAATCAAATTAATTCACTAAAGAGTGAATTAATAGTGAAATAGAATTTGAGCACCTTCCTTTTGATTCTCTTCTTTTGCCTTCTTCATTCAAGTTCTTACTTGGCCCCGTTCTCTCTGAATTCTTTCCCTTGGGCAGCTCATCTACTAGCTTCAACACTCACTATACTTCAAGTAAACTTAACTTCCCTCTCCTCCATGTAAATCATTTGCCTTTTTGCTTCTACCATTCCCTTCATCAGAATTTATCTCCCTATCCTCAAGCATAGGCGCATGCAACCACAAAACATTTTACATCACCATCCAAAATAACTTGTTTTTGGCCATGGTTAATCTCCAATGATATATTCAACATGAACTCTTTTTTTCTTTTTTTAGAGATATAATTGGCTTTATAAGCAATTCATGAATTGGGCAGCATCTATCTAGCAAGTAGAGAGATGTTCCTCAACATAAACTCTTTCTTCATTTGCCTAAATATATAGATTTTCGTTCTTTTATGAATCCCTGTGTCAGTCTCTTTTGGTGATATTGTCAAAATATGCCCTGCAGAGGGGTTAAAGCTTATTGTCTTTTTTCTCTACCAAAATGTAGATTCCTTCAACAAAGAATGGTTGATACATATTTGTTTAATTGGGCTAATTGTTGAGTCCTCTGGCTGATCGCAGAACAATAAGCTACTCAGATAGGTGATAATTTATTTCTGCAGTGTCTTTCATTATTCTCTTGGTAACTTTTTCTGAAATCAGAACCATTACTGTCAAGCTGTTTTTCTGTAGGCTTAACCAAAATCCCTTATCCTGATGTTAATCTCTTATTTTTATCTCGCTGGAAATGAAGAATGACTTGAAAATGTTGTCTATATAATAATGTTCCCCATGCAGTCGAAGATTTATTAAATCTCCTTTCAGTCTTGTTTACTTTCTTCAGTCTCAAACTAAATAATCTGTTTTTATCTCCTGATGAGGCCTTCGGAGCATGTCACAATGTATATTGTGCTGATGCAATTAGACATTTCCATTAGTTCTGGAAACTTTTCCTTTAATCACAGTCTTAGTCTGTGAGCCTTATTTTATATGAAGTATAGATAATAAGGCATATCTCTGCCTGCCTGCACCTTTTTGAAATTTCCTGGTGTGTCAGTAAGTGAGCATGATTTGGATAATGTGAAAACACAAATTAACTCCAGTTTTCCACAGCTTGAGAACCTAGTCTAGTCTTTGGGACTAGTTTTTAGGACTCCATGGTGCTATCACAAGTATGAAATTTGCTGAAAGCAATTTAGTCCCCGTGGCCTTAATTTAATGTTCTAAAGGTGGCCACTCATCTGATACATATCTTGATGTAGAATCAATGTATAAGAGAAAAACACACACATTAGTATAAAGAACAGACAACTTTTAGAAAATTATTGGTGCTAAATACTATGGAGGTACATAAACTAAAAGCTACCCATGAAATGCATTGATTGTTTTACTAAGTTTACTGCTCGTGTGAAACACAGACATCCAAGAGCACTGATGATTGTGAATCACTCAGCTGAGGCACCAAGAGCCAGAGAGAAGAACACACAGCTGGGCATTGGAGATAGAGAGAGGCTGAGTCTTACAGTGCCATTTACTACCTACTCAAGGCACCAGAACTTTTCAGGCTTCAATCCTTATCACCCCCTACCCCTTGTAATCATTTCAACTATGTGCTGTTAAGGAGCTTACGTTCAAAAAGATATATTTAAGGACAGCTGAGTGGCTCCTCAGTTAAGCATCTTACTTCGGCTCAGGTCATGATCTCACGGTTCACAAGCTCGAGCCCTGCAACCGGCTCTGTGCTGACAGCTCAGAGCCTGGAGCCTGCTTCAGATTCTGTGTCTCCATCATTATCTGCCCCTTCCCTGTGCACTCTCTCTCTCTCAAAAATAAATAAAGATTAAAAATAGTTTTTAAAAAGGAAAATTTTAAAAAGAAAAGGTGCATAGAATCTCTGGCAGGTTGACTTGAACAAAATAAAGACTTGACATTTTGGACTTATCTCTTAGAATTTGTTAATGAACATGCTTGTCCTCATGAACTTCACATTTCTTCTGATGAAATAAATCTACTTCTTAACCAGAGAGAGTTGTTAGTTTAGGTGTGAATTTCGGAACATCTTGTGTTTTTTGGTGTTTTTGTTTGTTTGTTTGGTTTGGTTTGGTTTGATTTTTTGTTAATCTTCAAGTAGTTCTCTTTCTTTCTTAAAATTTTGGACTGGACATGCCCCAGTGCTCTCCAGCTGAATTAAGGTCATTGTCGAAGAGGACCTACAAGTCCTGAGATGGAAGTAAAGTCATTGTTAAAGAAAGCAAAGAACAAAAATGATGCTTTAGTGACCCATTTAGTGGCCTTTATTAAGGACTTGTTAAGATGGTTGGACAGAATAGAAGTAAATGAGATATAGTCACTTGAAACATGCTCAAAAAATTGTCTGGATTAAAGTAGTTTCCAGAGTTAAATTGCAGTTACTTCAAGAGTGACAATATGATTCATTGGGTGATGGGAATAATAATTGAGATTTTATGTTGTGTTTATTTTATAAAATACATAGTCTATAAGTACAATAGCATGTATAGTGGCACAGGACATATGCGCGCGCACACACATATACACACACACATGTATTTTTTTTAACCGATAAGGTTTTTGTGACCAAATATTTGGAATATTCTGCAGTATCAAAGTGGTATAGTAGTATGAAAGTTATGGAAGTAAGTAGTAAGTATATACATAGTTAAACTTATTTTTATAGAATAAAGGTGATTTAATTCTATTAAATTAAGCCTTAAATATGTTGGAGGTATACTTTGGCATCTTTTTGGAATATCTTCTCCAATAACAAATAGTAGTTAGCTTTTGTTATCCATTTTAGTGACATATGAATGTAATTTGCTTATTTTAATTTTTAAGATAGCTTAAATATTCTATCTTGCATTTGTATAGAAAAATGATACGAGTCCCCTTTCAACATTACTTGAAGCTAGAGAGGAACTGAAGTATTTGAAATAAAATGAAAAAAATTATTTCACACCTCAATTTTTAATGAAATGAAATAACTTTTAAAAATGCATCTGGCTGGAAAATGCTCAGCTTATTACCAAACTATTACTAGTAGAAAATACAAAACTTGGAGTGCCTGGGTGGCTCAGTCGGGTAAGTGACCAACTTCAGCTCAGGTCATGATCTCACAGTTTGTGGGTTCGAGCCCCACATCAGCTCTTTGCTGACAGCTTAGAGCCTGGAGCCTGCTTTGGATTCTGTGTCTCCCTCTTTCTCTACCCCTCCCCTGCTCATGCTCTGTCTCTCTCCTTCTCTCAAAAATAAACAGACATTGAAAAATAATAATAAAAAAGAAAATATAAAACTTGAATGCTGACAGAGCACATTGAATGCCTCCCTTTGACCAAAATTTGCACCTGTCCGTTGGGTCTGATGAATAAAAATGGTCATTAATCCAAGATAATGTCTCCATAAAAGATGGAGTGAGCACAAGCATTTGCTCCTAGATTGGCAAGCAAATTTTTTTCTTTGTAAAATGGTGGGAACAGGAGTGATCATACAACCTCACTTCTAGCAAAGGGGAAAATGTAAAACCCCTGAGCCTACTGCCTTTAGAGTACTATTTCTACATAGAATAAGAATAGCATTAAGAAAAAAATAGTAATAAGAGAAAAACAGTACATAATATCATTTGATATCTATCAAATAATTCAGTTTAACTAGAAAAAAAAAGCAGAAATGGAACAAGCCATCAAAATCTAGAGGTACCCAGAGGCCAATTATAATACATTTTAGCCTGATTTCCTGTATTCCCTCAACCAATCTCCAGCCTAACCCTGAGTAGTTTCTATTTTTTAAGCCACAAATAGTTTGTCTTTTCAACTTTCATTTTATACGATAAAATATGAAGCTTCAATTTATCTAATAAAGAATAAGAAAATGTTGTTGCAGTGGGGATGCATTCAAGGAACTTCATCTGGGCAGTGTTCCGTTCGTTAATCCAATGGCAGTGAACTCAGAAATAAATGTGGGGTAATTCTCCTTTAATTGGAAAAGTTCAAAGATACCAAACTCTTGTTTCTTCTCTCATGATTCTGCTTTTCCCTGGAATTTTTACTATAGGAGTTAGAGACCATGTACTTAAAATAATTTGTTCTGTTTTACAATAGAAAAAAATATAATCCTTCCTTCACCACATTTCACGAATACTTGTCGTGAGTTGAAATCAGCAAGTTATAACTCCATTTAAAAATATATGTTAACTGATGAATTTGTGCCTAAGCCTCCAAAATGAAGTCATAGTAAGCTAAGACCGAGACCCAGGTAATAAGAAGGACAGAACATTTTATCATCTGGGAGAATTTGAAAACCCACAGGAAACTTCAACGCGTCCTCAGGCCAAGAAGACAAAATGGTGGCATAATTTGTGAGGTACACTTATGACCAAGATCCATGTTAACATTATGCATACTTAGATTGGAGGCATGAGAAGTAATGGCTTATTCAATTCACCTTTGAAAATACTGGGAAAAGACTCCATGCAAATGTTTTTAAAAACAGACATTTTCAGGAAGATGAGAAGTCAGCGGACTCAAATCCTACTGCTGCCCAAATCTGTGCCTATCTGTCGAACAACAAACGTGCCATTCACTAAGCAAGTGTGAGGACAATTTAGAAAGGAAAGCTTTTTCTTTTGTGTTTACTACCATACAATTGGAAAAAAAATAGTTCTTGAGGAATGAAATATGTTCCTCATAAAATGGGGAATGTGGACCAAATTAGCAGGAGGGCAGAAGTTAAAGCCAAAGAAAACAGAGGGCGAGATGACAAAAATGAACATCAGAAGTTTAAAAAGGGACAGGTCGGTGTCACTGGAGAGAAAAGAAAATGTTGATCTGAATATTTACAGGGCAAGTGTGGAAAATTGACACTGAGAAACCAATGCTGTCCACAGTGTGTGAAACTGAATCGGTCTATGATCTTCTCCACTCAGTGATGAAATCATTGATTGAGAAAGTGTGAAATCTTAAATTAAGCAGTCTGGTTCTGCTACATTTAACTTTAATTGACAAGATATAAACTAACTCCTTAATAACAATTTCACATAAAGTTGATTTTTAAGCTCTATTCATTTTTACCTTGGGCTGCTTTCTGGCTACTCAGATTTTCTTTTCATTTATTTATTTATTTATTTATTTATTTTATTTATTTAAATGTTTAGTTTTTGAGAGAGAGACATACAGAGAGTAAGTGGGGGAGGGGCAAAGAGAGAAGGAGACACGGAATCCAAAGCAGGATCTAGGCTCTGAGCTGTCAGCACAGAGCTCGATGCAGGGATCGAACCAACGAACCGTGAGATCATGACATGAGTTGAAGTTGGAAGTTTAATCAGCTGAGACACCCAGGTGTTCCTGGCCTCTCAGATTTTAAATTATGATATATATTTTTTTAAATAAAGGAAAAATTCTCTGTTTAACTTCTATTACATATGAGAATTTTAAGGAATCTTTGGTAGTTTCTCTGCAGTGGGCTTAAATCAGTTCATTTGGCCTCTTTCAGAAATAACGGAGTAAGCACAATCAGGCATTAAGTAGATGGGGACACTGTCTTAACCATTTCTCTTGAAAATACTATACTTTCTGGAGTTGTATTGCTTAGTTATTTAGCCATAATCAGATGGAGAATTATACTGTCTCCCCAGGACACTAATGGAAATAAGTTCCGGAATTTGTCTTTTTGAGTTTTTCCTGCTGAAATGTGTTCTAACACAACCTTCAGGGCTAAAATTATCCTGACATTTCAGTATAAAACAGCCATTATGCACTATTGGTTTCAGCATAATTAGGTAAACTCACCTTAATTACTGTATTTAAGTTTTATATTCTTTGCAATATGCCACACGACCAAACTACCTAGAATGTCAAGGCCATTACGTACATTGAACTAAGGCTCAAATTTATCCCTTCAGCCTTTACTGTGAGGAGGCCTCCTGTTTTGACCTTCAGCATGTGTGAATGGCTGCCACATGAGAGGGCATGAAGACTAAAAACAAACAAGGTGCATAGTCGTGGTATTTTAGAATTGGGACACATTTTCCCTCCCTATTTCATTTCCTCAAAGAGATAGTGGACCAGATTTTAAGAATTCAAATGACCTTTGAGCATGTGTAAATAAGGTTATGTTATCTTATCACTTTTTCTGAGATATAAGCATTATTACTATTGCAGATATTCATTTACCATTGAAACAAATATGTATTTCATTAAGATAATCCAATGTCCTTTGAATTAAAAAAAAATCTCCTTAGGTAGCTACATTCTCAGTGGGAAAAGGAGAATAAACATCCTTTCTGGTGATTTTAATGGAAATTCTATGTTAAAGTTATTTAAAGAACATAATTATTAAAAAGTCAGTTTATATATAGTTAGGCAGTGTAACATGCATAGAGTCTCACATTTGATTATCTTCTATGCAACAATTTTTTTGATAGATTTTGGCAAAGGGAACAGTACAAATGGTCCCGAAGACTCTGTAGATACCATAAGACATTATCAGAGTTCCAAGAAACACTTTGAAGAGAAAAAAAGCAGATCTTCATCTTTCATCTCATCCATTGATGATGAACAAAAGCCTCTCTTCTCAGGAATAGTAGATTCTCCTCCAAGACTAGGGAAAGCAGCTGGACTCCATTTTGAAGAAACAGTGCCCACCTCAGGAAGAATTCACATAGATAAAAGAAGTCACTCTTGCAAAGGTAATCAAGTTTCTCAGGAGTCCGATTGTTTCCCTTTAGTGCTAATTGTACAATGGTGACTTTTCACAGATCAAGAACTATACTGACACGTGTTAATTTAATCTTTTACAACTTCATGAAATATTTCCAGAGTTCAGATCTCAGGTCATCTACGAAGCATTTGTGCAATTCTGGAACAGTGTTAATTATTCCTAAACACTGATAGCATAAGAGGTGTTTGTTTTTGTGGCTGTGAGCTTTAACATAATGTCACAAAGAACACTGTGGGAAGGTCAGTTGTGATTCTAACAGGAAGAAAGGATCAATGAGTATTTTAAGAGAGCTAACCAGTTGATTCTTATATGTACCCTCTGTACCCATTTCTAACCCCCAAGCCAGCCATCTTATAGCATGAAAGGCCAAAGCAGTAATGCTACAATAAATGCCAAGAAGAATGTCAGTTTATAGGGAATTATGAAGAAATGGGAAGAAATGCCCCCTAATAAAGCAGACTCTTTATTCACCTCATTTAAACACATTTGTTTAACATCTCTACCAGAAGGAATACCCAAATATGTGGGATTTTTTGTAGAAAATATGCATGATATGGATAATAATGCTTAATTAACATAGGCAGATTTGGTTCTAAAGGATGGGAAACAGGAAAACTTGAGAACCGTCACATGGAAGAATAAATAACTTAGCATAACAGGAGCTAGAGCTACAGATGTGGTTAACTCTGACCTTTAAGTGGGTGCAAGAACAGGTGTTTGGGTTTCAAGCCTGGCTCCCTTTATTTCTTTGCTTTGTTCACTTGCCCCCTTTGTCTTTGAATAAGTGACTTGACAGACCCCCACTAAGGCTCAGCTTGCTCCTTTGTTTTTTTAAGTTTATGTATTTATTTTGAAATGAGAGCAAGTGGGGGGGGGGCAGAGAGAGAGAAGGAGAGAGTGAATCTCAAGCAGGCTCTGCACTATCAGTGCAGACTTGGGGCTTGAACTCATGAACCTTAAGATCATGACCTGAGCTGAAAGTGAGTCAGACACTTTACTAACTGAGCCCCCCAGGTGCCCCAGCTTGCTCATCTGTCAAATACAATAACATGTGCTAACCAACAATAGTTGATTGTAATTTTTGAACAAGAAAACGTGGATAAATTACTTTCTCTGAAATAAAATCCCTAACTCTAAAATAAAATCCCTAACTCTGAAATAAAATCCCTAACTCAGTGCAGTATTGTCTCACAGATTTTATTTTCTAAACTTTTAATTACTGAACATATATAAAAAATGCTTATACAAATGGATATATAAAAAATGTAGAAATAAAGGATGCATAGCAAAAAAAATCAAAAGAATGTAACAGAAATAGAGGAAAAATAAGATGTTTCTGGCTCTGGCAGGATAGCAAAATTATGGCACCAGGTAAATAAATATTACCTATCATTGTCACCATTGTTTGAATTGACTATACCTAGCAACAATAGTTTTATTGAATTTAGGATGTTTAGGCTACATTTTCCCCCAGTTACTTTCCCTATCCTTTATCAAATCAGCTTTTGCCATGACCCCATGTTGAAGTAAGCTAAGAATATATGCAAATGTTCTCTGAAGAATTTAAAATCTTGATGAAGTGAATGAAAATAGTACCTCATTTATCACAATGGAAGAATGGAATATTAGATGTGATTACCAAATGTCCCATTTTAGTTATTTATGAAATAGGATTCTGGGAAGTACTAAAAATAGGAAAAGGTTGTATCATGGAAGTCAGAAGTTCTGAGCTTACTGAACCATCGTCTCTCTACTTCTCCAAAAGTCAGCATAATGTGGACTTGATTTTTTATAAAGTACTTTTTATTGTTTTCTTCTTGAGTTGTAGAGTCTCAAGTGGCAAATTATTAAAGATATATTTTTGGGACTTTATTTGACTTTATAATGACCCTTGCTGACAGTGAATCCTTGTGCCCTTCATCTTGTATTTTTCTTGTCCGCTTCTTCCAATTATTTTTAATTAGCTATTCTACCTGCATAATAAACTATTCTAACAAATAATCTTATTATCTACAGATTTTTAATTTTCAAAAATGTACAGTTCAATCCCTATTCAAATAATAAGTCCTTACCTTGAATGGAAATGCATAGCTAAATACTCATGCCAATTGAATAAAATAATTGATGTCCTATAGCATTGTGGTACATAGTTAGCCTGGTTAATTAATATGATCAACCAATGGAGAATTTTAAAACTTCATTCACTGCAAATTTTAGCCCTTAATGATTTCTTCAGGTGAAGTATCATGCAATGTATGAGAATTTGATTAATATGTAGGGTGTAGCTGTAACTGCTATAGTTTGAACTACTAAATCCCCACACATTTTACTTTTATCATCAGTAGGAAGTTCCATTTACTCACATTCCTGACACTTACCATGCCGAATCCAACAGAAGAGCACCTGTTGGCAAAACTAAGAAGAAAAAAAAAAGCAAATTATGTGGCCTCTGACCCTACTTAGATTGAGGCCAAAAGTTAACTCTAGAAATATTGTGTACCCAGAGCAAAGTGGAAGTTTACTTTCTGTTCATCCATTTCCAGAAATGCGTCTTGCAACTATAGCAACATTTTCCAAGGCAACCAGATTCTTCCTGAGCTATATTTAGAAAGTGTCTCCAAGGATGTTCATTTTGATTAAGACCACTAACCAGGATTTCCCCTTTGAACTTTTTTCTATGTTACTGTTAAAACAAGCTAATCGCGCATAGCCAGATTTTAATAAAGAAGTAAATTACAATTAAGGAAGCCCCTAGCTAATAGTTTACACTTTATTCATTTTTGCTGAGCAGATAATCAGTTTTTGTTCCTTGAGCAGTAAAGAAAAACATATAATCATACATAATTTATTGCATGTGATTCACCATTGTTATTTAAAAATAAATTTATTATACATGCTTTGAGAATGAAAGGGCTGTTAAGCACAGGCAGAAATTCTATACACTTTGTTGGCACAAAACTTCTGAACATAATATGTAACTTCCATCTTACCCATTTTTACTGTCTTCTGTAAAGATTCCTATGGTAGCCGCCTAGCAGGTACAGCAGTGGCATCACAAATCCCTTATTTGTGTGCTCTAAATGTTTGACCTTGCCACTCCAAAGTTGAAAAACTAATGTACTAAGACATTATATTATTGTTTTTCATTTTAAATAGAGTCACAAATCTGTGAATAATTAATGATACTTTTCAGTGAAAATCTGCTGATAGATTACCCAAAACTTCAGCACTGTCATTTTTCTATGTTCATTTTCATTTTGTTGTGTTTAGCAAAATATCAAAAGAAATTATATACTGTCCCTTTAACAGACAAAACAAAACACCAAAGATCTCATAACCTAAGGAAGCCTTAATCACAAAGAACCATTCTGGAATTCATAACAAGCTCTATGAGATCTATGAGCCATTTCAACAGAACATGGAACCCCGACCTTCTATTTTTCTAATGTTGTCTTTGAAGATGCTGATTCCTGGGGCACCTGAGTGGCTCAGTTGCTTAAGTGGCCAACCTTGGCTTAGGTCATGATCTCGTAGTTTGTGGGCTCGAGCCCTGCATCGGGCTCTGTGCTGACAGCTCAGAACCTGGAGCCTGCTTCAGATTCTGTATCTCCCTTTCTCTCTGCCACTCCCCCACTCCTGCTCTGTCTCTCTCAAAATAAAATAAACATAAAAAAATTTCTTTTGAAGCTGCTGATTCCTTTGATAGAGCTTCACCCAAATGAGGCAGCAATTGTAGGCACCTCATTAGAGAAATTTCTGTGTATTCAATGACAAAGAGATCATAACAGAAAAAAAGCCTGAAGAAAGAATACAGAGATTTTATCTGCTCCTTGAAGAGAGGAATGCTTCTCAGCTCTGTGATTGTACTTTAGGAGAAATTGCAGGAAAAGGACTACAAGAAGCCCTGCAAATCCTCTTCCCTATTTCTAGAATCATACCTAATCTTCCCAAATCGGTTACTTTCTGCCCAATTTTTTTTTAAATAGCTGAGGATATAAATTCCTTAACTTTACATAACTTTTGTCAGTGTTTAATCATAGCTAGTGTCCAAAAAAAAAAAAAGAAAAAGAAAAACGAAAAGTTTTTCTATCAAACCAAATCACTTTGTGTAATTCAAATCTATTTCCATGTGAAAATGAAGACCGGTTTTAAATACTCTTTTCCTCCTACCAGCCCTCGCAGGGGTGGGCTCTCCTCACAGCGAAAACACATCACTTCTTCTTTATCCCTGAAATAAACACCTAGCTCCACTCGTAATTTTTCATGGGTTTTATTTTCCAAACTTTTAATCATTTTATATGCTCTTATGTGGATATATAAAATGTAGAGGGTAAGAAATCAGAGCAAAGTCATCAAAATATATGATATAAATGAGAGGAAAAGTAGGATATTACATTTGTCTTCAGAAATTGATAACTCATAAGTTCCGATTGCAAGAGAAGCTGTAAATTAAAAGATTAATCAACAAATGAATCTCTGTATGAAAAACGATCTGAACCTTGCTACCACATTTTTCATGTGAGGGGCCTGTCTTCTTAACCTTTAATTCCTCCACATACAGCAGAGTGTCGAGAACATAACAGACACAGAGAGCACTTGAAAAGTGGACTTGAACAGATAAGCAGTATATTTCAGGTACAGAAACATAAAAATATTCTAAATGAAAGAGCCACAAGAAACCATATCGGAAATTAATGTGACTATAGGAAAGGACAGTGCAGAAGGAGCTACAAGGAAAGGTAAAAACGTGTCCGGGGACTGTAGGACATTTAACACCCTTGCCATCTTTAATGGCGACTCTACTTGAGTTGAGTTGGCCCAAGGGAATCCCCTTGAAGATCAGCACTTTTCCATGGATTTCTCCTTGGGCCCACTCTGAATCATACGGTATACTCATCCTGGGAGAACAGCCCTCAAAATCTTAAATGCAAAGCAAAGCAGTACAGGCATACCTCAGAGATAGTGCACGTTCCGCTCCAGGCTGCAAAACAGAGAATATCACAATGGAACAAATGAATTTTTTGGTTTCTTTGTTCACAATGTACTGTAGCCTATTTAATGTGCAATAGCCTTAGGTTTAAAAAATAATGTACGATCTCTTAATTAAAAAATACTGTGTTGCTAGGGCACCTGCATGGCTCAGTCGGCTAAGCATCAACTCTTGATCTCAGCTCAGGTCTTCATCTCAGGGTCGTGAATTCAAGCCTCATATTGGGCTCTGCACTGGGCGTGAAGCCTACTTTAAAAAAATGCTGTCTTGCTAAAAAATGCTGAACATTATCTGAGCTTTCAGCAAGCTGTATTCACTAAGTATAGTTCACCATAATAAATATAATAATGAAAAAGTTTGAAATATTGCAAAAATGACCCAAATGTGACACAGACACACGAAGTGAGCTAATGCTGTTGGAAAACTGATGCCCATAGACTTGCTCATCACAGAGTTGCTGCAACCCTTTGATTAATAAAAACCGGGGTCTATGAGGTACATCAAAGCAAAGTGCAACAAAACGAGGTGTGCCTAGACAAGCAAAATATGCTGTTTCCTCCCAAGTACAAGAGACCAAAATCATTGCTCTCTAATCAGAGACAAAATCATATTCAAAATTCATGACCTTTTGTATGTTCTTGTTCATATGGAAATGAACTGAGGAGGTGGCAGGCAGGGTGAGGATAGGGCTCAGCTACCAATTGGTTGTGGCCCCTGGACAGGTCCCGCATCACTCTCCTTCTCCATCTTCTCAGCTTCTACTCTGAGGTCCTTTCTCGTTTATCTTGTAGATGTCTCTGTATTCTCGATGCAAAGAGGCACCCAAAAAAGTTGACATCCATCTTGCTATTTCCTACAGATATGGCTGACACGAGGAGCTGGGAACAAGAAAATGCGCAGACTCAGGCTGATGAGTCTAGCCCCTCAGCACTGCAGCGAGCTGCCTGGGGGATCTCTGAAACTGAAAGTGACCTCACTTACGGGGAAGTGGAGCAAAGATTAGATTTGCTTCAAGAGCAACTTAACAGGTATAAGTAATGGCACCCAAACCCTTAGTTGGGTCTAGCTTTTGTCCTTGTAAATAGCAAATTCCTACTACCATAATCTCTTCTTTTCCATATATGCTTACTTATTTAAAATAAGACTAGAAGTTGACAGAATTAATAATCCTTGTTGCAAGGAGCATTTATTTAGAACACTTCATGCTTCTGGCAACAGAAATCCTATTTTTTTCTTTACTTGTCATAAAATTAGTATATCACCCACACCAGCTGCTGAAGAAAAATCCTTCCCCCCCCCTCAAAATAATTCATATTTAGCTTGTTTACTAACACCCTCTTTTAATCCTGCTTTTACACTTTTGGTTGTTTCTGGTAACTTAGTTATGTGTTATGTCATTTTTTTAAAGTATAGACAAAATTATTTAAACATTTAGTTATTCAGTCAACTTGTGAAAAATGTGATTGAATTAAAAATACCACAGAGCTGAAGCCCAGATCTTTTCCATTTTCCCTCCATCTTTGATTTATACCCTTTTGAGAGGACGGATAAATTTTGGTTTTAAGGTGAATGGAATTCCTTAACCCAAATCTGTGTGGATTTCTTAAAATCAAACTGGTCAGTAAGACTCAGAAAAAACAAAAACAAACATGAATGAGTATGATATCACTGCTTTAGTTGTGCTTCATGTGGGAACTGACCTTGATTCAAAGGTAGCCTCTGGAGACACCAGTCATAGACGGAAGGCTTCGTGGACCAAACTAAAATACTCAAATCACACAATTTACTAAATTAATGGAGAACAGACAATGAGAGATGAGGAAAGCTAGATAAGATCGTTAACACATTTCTAATAAGCGCAAGCATGGTAAAAGGAGCACGCTCCCCGAATCCTGATTTATGAAATGTTCCTGTATGCTGAATCATCTTTCCCTGACATGTGGTTACTAGGATGAGAATTGAGGTTTGCACAAAGCATCCACAGACCAAAAAAAAAAAAAAAAAAAAAAAAAAAAAATCCCAATGACACACATTTGCTCTGTCACAGAGATGTCAGGCTAGGTACGTTGGCCTCAGCTGTGGCTTTCCAGTTAGTCTGCTGAACAACCCTGTGTTTTATTTGCTTTCTGTAGGTAAAGCACATTGGAGCCAGAATGAGCCTATGCTATGTGTCACCACTGGATGGCCAAATTTGGGTGTGACAGTTGTCTGTCCCGATCTGACTTGAGAATAATTTGTTCTTTCTGTCTCTATCTCTATAAGCCATATTCTGGTTTGTTCCATCCTATTTCTATACTATCTTTGGCAGGTCTTACAGGTTACCTAACATGCTGTCTGTATTTACTACTTCTTATGAATTCTCTCCATGTTTAGCAACCTACTTACTCATTATCTATACTTAACACGTCCTATGAGTTCTGCGTATGCCACCTAAGCTACCGGTTTACTAACTACTAGCTTAATGTTTCCTATGTGGCTTATCCTTTATATCTTTTATTTTTTTTAATGTTTATGCCAGAAATGAATAGTGAGAAACAATACAGTAATCACATTAAAATGCATGTACACACCCATACATTGACATGAAAAATTAATTAGGAATTAACACAGACAAATAGAATTAGAAAATCTACAGATTTGTAAATTAAAATAAATTTGTTCATTTCAAACAAAAGTATGAAAATATGGCATGAGCAAAATATTTATTTTGTATTTGTCTCTTCATGGATTTTAACTGAATTTAAAACCTCCTGGTGCATAGGTCCATACACCATCCCCAAGTGCCAAATGCAAGTCTTATAAAATTGAAACGTATATGAGAACATTAGAACAGCTTATCATTTACTTAGAGTCAGCAATCTCTAATTCAAGTATAAGAACTTGCCATGGTAATACTTATTATTGGTCAGAGAAGCATATTTAGTGGCTTAATCAATATATATGCTGTTTTACTCTCCTTGCCATTTATACCAAGTCAGTGATCCTTTAGTCACAATGTATACAAAACTGTATACTGTACACGTATAAGACTTGATATGTGTGATCTCTGAACTTGAAATTTTTGATTCCTGTGACTTAGGGAAAGTAATTGTCCACGTCTGTACTGCCAGGACATAAAGTGTGTTCAATTTGTTGAGGGGATATAAAAGTGAGTGAATGAATGGGTGAATTGACAGGGACAGCAGTGATTTCTTTAGCAAAATATTCGCAGTTAGCCTCAATTAAAGTTGTAGCTCTGCTACTTAGCTATGCACAGGCTTTATGGTTCTCTAGCCTCAGCTTCTATCTTTGACTCATACATGCCTACAATGGTGTTTGAAGACTAAGATATGATGTGTGGAAACTATATACACTACACTAGGAGGGGCTCTATTAGCAGCTAGGTAAAATCTGATGAACAACGAACTTCTATTATTGGTGTTCCTCTGAGTGTCTTCTCCTACTTTACATGTACTTCTTTTAGTCCTTTCTTTGGGATTAAAATTAAGATTTTAGGATCCCTTTGTTACCTTTTCAGGGATACCAATCATTGCTACTAACAGAAGTCAAAGATTACTGAAAATATATGTTTTCAGTATGTCCCAGGGCTAAAAAGTGTAAACTCTTAAGGGCACATTCGTGCCTGAAGCGTCTGATTTCCAGTCGCCCATTAGTAATAATAATTGTTATTGTTATTTTATTACATTAGTTATTATGATTAGTATATGAAACTTTTCATCTCTAAAGTACAATTAAGTTTCTCCTGGGGCCTCTGGGTAGCTCAACAGGTTAAGCATCCGACTATTGATTTCAGCTCAGGTCATGATCTCACGGTTCATGAGATCAAACCTCACATCAGGCTCTGCCTTAACAGCTTGGAGCCTGCTTAGGATTCTCTCTCTCTCTCTCTCTCTCTCTCTCTCTCTCTCTCTCCCCCTCTCCCTATCCCTCTCCCTCTCCCCCATTCGTGCATGCATGTATGTGCACTCTTTGTATTTTCATCCCAAAATAAACATATTTTTTTAAAAAATCTCTCGACATCTCTTTTGACATAGTCACAGCATCTGTATGCCCTTTGATATACTTCTCATTTTGACTTACTTCTCTTTTTCTCCAATATTTTCACAAACATTTTATGGCCTAACTCAGCGTAGCGCTTTTGGATTTAAAATCCAAAACATTACATTTTTACTGCACTGACATCTCCAACGTCTTTCCTCCACTTTACCCTAGAAGGCAAAAGTATAAAGAACAAGTTTGAAGAGGATAACTCAGTTCAAACTTCGACTTCACAGAGTGAGAATCCTGGGACATTTTCTGGAGTCAGATCTGCCCTATTTAGCTTCAGCATTCCGTTCAAATGTGGAACTGTGAATCACAACCCCATTTGTCTCATTCAAATATTCATATTAAGTAAACTATGCAATAAGAACAGATATAAATGGTCTATCTTGAATCAACTTTGCTGCTGCTGCTTTTCTGCTTTAATGACCATTAAGCTATATGTAGGGTTAAAGGTTTACACAAGAAGGATTCTTACATATTTATATATTATATCTACAGATATACATATTTAGGGCAAGAGCACTTGACCTTAAAACAGGGCTTCTCAGACTTTAAGGTGAATTGGAATTGCCTGGGGATCTTGTTAAGATGCAGATTCTAAGTCCCATAGGTCTAGAATTCCATTCTAACAAGCTCCCAGCTTTGACCACGCTACAGGTAGGGAGGCCCTAGAGCATGTAAAAGCTTTGAATAATGATTTCATGTCTTACAGATCATCCAGAGCAATTTACGTGTGTGCCTTTATATGGCATAGAGCCTGTGCTTCACCTAGTGTTACACTTATTGATGCACTTCCTTCTTTTTTCCTTGCTATGTGGTCAGCTCCTTTCAGCACCATAGGTCAGATTCTACATATATCATCATCAAGTTCTCCCCCCATCTTCCTGCCCAACACCGTGCCTGGTGTATTGAGGATCTTTAAATAAGTAAATGAATGCATTTACTTTACATGGCTGAATAGCTATGTTGATGTAGGAGAAGAAAAAAATATTTTTCCCTCTACCCTTTGAAGTTCTTGGCTGAGACCCCTGTGATTAAAGACAGATTAACAAGAGAAAACAAATAAGTTTATGGAACACATTTCCTCCTATAAACATGGGAGATATACAGAGGAAAATGAGTAACTCCCCAAGGTTGCTTAGAGTCCAGGATTACACACCATCTTGATAAAGGAAAGGGTAGGGGGATGTAGGCCTCTTAGAGGAGAGTAAATGATTTTTAGGAAAGGAAAATGGATACTTAGAAGAGGTAGAAGATATGATAGTTTGTGACAAAATTTGTCTGAGGGTGGTGTCAACTTCCAGTCTCCTCTCTTGTGACAAGAGCCAATGTTCTCTTGCTGACGAAACACCAGGGGAGGGAATTTATCACAAGTGAGTTCCTTTTGGAGGCTCTGCTTTCAGGAAGATGAGGGAAGTTGAGAGAAAGCCTCTGTCTGCATTTGATGTTTCTCATGTGCCTACCACTCACATAATCAATATGCCACAATGGCATGTTTTGGTATCCTTCACTGACAAAAAAAGAAAAAAAGTTTTAAAACTGGGTTATAGACTGGGTGGTTTATAAACAACAGAGATTTATTTCTCACAGTACAGGAGACTGGGAAGTCCAAGATCAAAGTACCAGCAGATTCGGTGTCTGGTGAGGTTGGTTTTCTGATTCATAGATGACTGTCTTCTCAGGGTGTGCTCTTATGGTGAAAGGTAGAAGGACAGAAGCTCTCTGGAGTCTCTTTTATAAGGACACTAATCCCACTCATGAGAGTGCCATCCTTATGACCTAATCACCTCCCAAATACCCTACCTCCTAATAACATCACATTGGGGATTAAGATTTTAACATATGAATTTTGGGTATATAAACATTTGAGCCATTGCACTGAACTACTCAAAATATCAGATAACCAGATAATAAAACAAAACTAAGTATTCTAAATTACTGCAGGAAGAGAGACTGCTATCTTGACAGAATCTAATCTCTGAAGGGTAAGTAAGAAGCAGGATATTTATAGGACTTTGGAATCTGGGCCCTTCAAGGTTGGGAACTAATTGGAATTGGGCTAAGTTCATGCTGTTATAGTTCAGGACTGAGGGACACAGTGAGGTGAAGATCTTCAAGCAAATGCAAGCAAATTAAATCTGTTTGATATGCAAGTCATTTGTTTAGATGAGCAGACGGTTGTCTCCAGTGAGTTGGTGTATAGAAATTTCCTGAAGAAGTGATGTTTTTTATTTATATTCAGTCTTATTTTTTCCAGGCAAGTTTTCTCAGAACAAACAACAAAGTCATGTTGACAGAAGTGATCCACACAGTCTCAGTTCTCACCCTGCACCTGCTACTTCGGATGCACAGGGAGCTCTTACATGCACGAGTCCCACTTACAGTAGCACCTTGCCATTATTGAAGCCCCACCTTCCAACAGATTTCTCCCTCATGGAGACTATTCAGATAGAATGATATTAAGACCACGTTTCTCAGAGACCATTGCTGTTTGATAAAGGTTTCATGGGAACCTCAAAAACATTATCATTTTTTATTCTCTATTGCATTTTGAATCCCATTTGTTGAAAGTTTTATTCCACCCCCACCTCCAAGTCCGTTTAAAGTCAATGGAATAAATACTGTGTAAGCTACTCACTAAATGTTAAAGGCTATTAATGATGGGATACGTCTGCACAGAAATATTTATGATGAAGTCTGAATGTAGAATTTTCTTTGGGGGTGCAGAGGAGGAAGAAATGAATTCTGAATGAGTCAAATAAGGAAGGAGTTTTGGGTGCAGATAAAATTTGAACCGGAGCTTGAGAAATGAAAGGGAAAATTGATGTAGGACAACAAAATAATGAGTCTGCTCCAGTTAGTTGGCACCATAACGAAATAGATCAGACCCATAGGTAACAAGTAGATAAATAAACTGGTCCATAACTCATTTTTTTCCTCATTTCAGTGTGTGGTTTTGACATTTGTGAGCTACAATCATGTATAATTTATAGCTTTTGGTTTGGAACACAGGAAGCTATATGGCTAAGTATACCAAGTATAGAAAACTTGTAAGAATGATGTTATTATGATTCTCTGAAGGAAGATCTATAGTGGCAGGATTAAGAAGTAAAAAGAAAAAAAATAACATTTTCTTAAACCAGAGGCTAAGGTCTCTCCACTTCAAATGTCAAAAATACAGCATATATATAATTGGGCAAAATTAGTTCTATGATTTTAAAATTTAAGATTTACCATCTCTTTGCATCTTTCATTCAGAGACAAAATAGCACAAATAAGAGTTAAAGTTTTCTAAAGAAGCATGCAGTCCAAATTTTCTGTTCTTATGCCCACAAACTTTCCTTTTTTAAAGTGCTGTTAACACATGCAAAAAAAGGAAATTAGTCCTATTGTATTTTGCTATTTTCCTTTGAATTTTAATTTAAAATGAGAATGAAATTAACAGGCCAGTTGGATCCTTGTGAGCTTTGGGGGAAAAAAAACATCACAGTGGCATCTTGCAATCCAGATGGGTCATAGAAGCAAGTGAACTTGTACATTTGGTCTGTTTCTTAAATGCCAAAGCCCTGGAATTGTAGATGGGAAAGGAATTTAGCATCTAACAACAATTTAACAATAAAGAATACAATGGGAGTGTCTGGTAGCTTGGTTGATTAAGTGTCGGACTTCAGCTCAGGTCATGATCTCACAGTCCAGGAGTTTGAGCCCCACATAGGGCTCTGTGCTGACAGCTTGAAGCCTGGAGCCTGCTTTGGATTCTATGTCTCCCTTTCTCTCAGCCCCTTGCTTACTCACACTTTTTTCTTTCTGTCTGTCTCTCTCTCTCTCAAAAATAAACTAAAAAAAATGTTTTTTTAAAAAATGCAATGAATAACATGCAATACTGTGAATAGGAGAGAAGCAAAATAAAGGTAAACTTGAAACACATAAGAAATTACACGATTGTTGCAGCTATGAAAGAAATGTGCTGTCAAATCCATATTTAAAGAGTAAACAATAGTTCTCAAGAAACTGAGCAAAGCCTGATTTTAAAAAAAAAGCAAAGAAAATTTTCATTAAAAATAGATTCTCGATATGTTTTACATTTGAAATCAATAAAGGTTGGTAAAAATGTAGTCTCTTTCAATTCAACTGCTTTTCCATGAAGATCTTATTAAAGAAGCAGGATAGCAAGGGTGTTTATCAGAACTAGTGGAACACAGAAAGTGAGCATCAGCCAGGAGAAAATCTCCATGCTCCCTCTCCTGTCCTTCTTGTTTAAAGCAGGGCCATTATTCTGTTTGTTGGTGGTGCTGAATTTTTTTCAAATGCTTGGCAATCCTGGACTCTTTTAGGACTGTCTTCCCCCACTTGTGTCTGTCCTGCAGACTTGAATCCCAAATGACCGCTGACATCCAGACCATCTTACAGTTGCTGCAGAAACAAACCACGGTGGTTCCGCCCGCCTACAGTATGGTAACTGCCGGAGCCGAGTATCAGAGACCAGTCATCCGCCTGATGAGAACCAGCCATCCAGCTGCATCCATCAAGACTGACCGAAGTTTCAGTCCTTCCTCACAAGTAAGTACCGATGCTGTACAAAAAGTATCTCGCTAGGTGTGTTTCTGGGAAGCATGTGAGTCAGAGGTGCTATGGGAAAATAAGGGTCTCATCCCCATCTGTTTTTGTTCCATTAAATTTCTGGGCCTAGCCCCTGGAACTTGAATTTAAACCAGCTCCCTGCTAATTGTTATGTTCATTTCAAGTTTGAGAACAGTGGACCTCAATGATTTTAAAACCCTAGCAATTTTTTTTCCTAAGAAAAAGTTCTTTTCGAGATTCAATCTGCTCAAGTTTATAGATGGTAGAGATTTGAAAGCTGTAGCCCTGGGTCCCAAAAGCACTTCAAAGAATGGTCTGTAATTTACTGTGGTGACAAGAGGCACTCTTGGGAAGGACGGAAGGAAGGAAGGGGAGGAGAAAGAGCTGTCCAAAGAGGATCTGAGGTTCCAGTGAGATCAGACTAGTAATCTCATTTGTGCCTCATCGCCAGAGATCTCTAAACTTTTCTCATCTCCATGATAGTAAGAGGAGTAATGTGAAAGTGTCCTATATCTTGCCCTTGAAGACGTCTAAGGTCTTTTTTAAAATAAAAATAAAAAATGTTTATTTATTTTGAGAGGGAGAGAGAGGGAAGGGCAGAGAGCGAGAGCGAGAGCGAGAGAGCACGCGCGCGCGCGAGAATCCCAAGCAGGCTCCCCACTGTCAGCAAAGAGCCCCACTCAGGGTGTGATCTCACAAACTGTGAGATCATGACCAGAGTTGCCAGCAAGAGTTGGATGCTTAACCGACTGAGCCACCCAGATGCCCCTGAAGACCTCTAAGGCCTTTTGACTTATGTTAATATGAAAGGTCTAACTCCCTTAGAATTCTGCTTGGGAAATTATTCTTAATTACTTAAGCCCAATAGCCAAAGTGACCAGAAGGAAGGTGGGCCCAAGAGCAGATTTACAGAACAGTCTTGTAAAACTTTTTTAGAAGTTTGGAAATTTAGTGCAAAATGTTACAGGAAATGAAACTATGTTAATAACAGGGAATGATGTGCAGAAGGAAAACAATGAAATCTTTCTGAAATATGAAAGTAGAAATTTATTTATCCTTAGCTAGTTCTGAATGTCTCATATCTTGCCAAATCGTGTACTTTGTTCTTTGTTTTCAGTGGATTTGAGTAATATTTTCTAACCAAGGATGGGTGATTTTCCTTCGTTTTTGTTTTGCTTTGTTTTGTTTCTCTCCTCCTTACACAGTCTACTCAACCAAATGACCCACATTTTGGATCCTGGTTTTACCTTGAATTTTGAATTAAAACTCATCTGGATAAAACACAATATTAAATTGTGTGTGTGTGTGTGTATGTATGTATGTATGTATCTATGTATCTATGTATGTATGTAGGTATCTGTCTATCTGTAGGAATCTGATCTGGCTTCAGTGCAAAATTAAAGTTCCTACAATGGTTGTTTAGGATAAATTAATGCCCAACCTCCAATGCTTTGATCCATCTTTGGGAGGGAAAGTTTGGCTAATACCACTAATCAAATATAGATTAATGGGGAAATAAAATGTACTTAGATTTCGTGAGTGTAATTTTAGAAGTCTGTCCAAATGAATGATAAAAAAAAAAACAAAAAACATATTTTCTTGTCTTTCTCTCAGTGTCCTGAATTTCTAGACCTTGAAAAATCTAAACTTAAATCCAAAGAATCCCTCTCAAGTGGGGTGCATCTGAACACAGCTTCAGAAGACAACTTGACTTCACTTTTAAAACAAGACAGTGATCTCTCTTTAGAGCTTCACCCGCGGCAAAGAAAAACTTACCTTCATCCAATTAGGCATCCTTCTTTGACAGATTCATCCCTAAGCACTGTAGGAATCTTGGGTCTTCATAGGCATGTTTCTGATCCTGGTCTTCCAGGGAAATAATCATTTTGTACTATTTACTCCACATACAATGTAAGTGCTTTTAATGGCTGTTTTCTTTTTTTGTATTTAAATCCTCTCTACTTGACTCAGGGTCTCACAAGGTACCATTATATGCAAAAGTACTGTATATTTTCCTAAATTGAAGCTTGTAAGGTAAAATTGAGCAATTAGGATGTAAATATATATATGAACTCTTTTGTTCCAAATGTTAAAACTGCCAGCATCTCAAGGCATCTTATTTTATTTTTATTTTTTTTTAATCATGTGCATGTTAGGAAACTCCAATTTCTCTTGCATGGAGACTCCTACTTACTACTTTTACTAAACCAGTACTTTGTTATGAAAATGCCTTCCAAGCAAGTGAGAAACCAAGGGATAACATTGTTCATGGAAGCAAATCAGATGATCCTAAACTCATGGAAGTTCCAGGGGTAGAAAGGGAACTTGAGTCACTCTGAGAACAGATACCCTTCTGTTCTGAGAGGTTTATCATTAATTACATTCATTTCACCACACTGAAAAAAAAATAGTTTTAGAGTTCTAAATCTTTGACCATGTTGGGTGTCATCTCCAAATACATGAATATAGGCCAGCTTTAATGAGGACAAAAAGGACTTTCTACTTAAAATTCTGTCTCTAAGTGCATTTACAAACTACCTAAAATATCTCTCACTGGCACATTTCCTTGAATATTTAGAAACAAGTAGAAACAAGGTTTTGTTTTTTTGGTTTTTTTTGAGGAGGGGGAAGGGAGTCTTCTCAAGAACTGACAAGGTGTGACTGACACAAACGAATATCCACAGCTTTCCTGATTCATATATTAGGGCAATCCTGAATTGGATCGAAAGAGTGGACACACATAGTTCTTTTTTAAAAATGTGCAACTCCGTGGATTTGTATGGCAAAACTAGCTCCCATTTAAGAATATTTTGTTCCACGGTTTTCGATTTAATACCAGCTGTGGAAAAACAATGTACTTGTACCTGCCTGTAAAGGAAATGAACACACCAGCAGTAAAATTTGTTTTGTTCAGCGACTCAAACACATATGCTAATCAAAGATTAAATGAAAATGTATTCTGTATGGATTGGGCTGAATTTGGACCCCAGAATATCAGAACATACAACGGAATATATTTTAGTATCTTCAACTGTTAGACTTTTTTGGAGGGAGAACGGTATGCTTCTCATAAAATCAGGAGACAGAGAATACTGCAAGTTAAGATTCTGATTTGTCCCTTATTAGTTAAATTTTATTTTTCAATTCCTTTGAGTATAATCTTAAACTTATTATGGCCTGATCTATTATACCCTTTCCTTCTGAACAAAAGCTTGAAATTTTTTTGCAAGTTTCTTCATTCTTTAATAGTTCTTACACTCAGATATATTTTTAAAGAAATATTATATCTGTGCACATTATTAAATGGATTTGTTTCCATTTCTCCAAGATAGAAATGTGATCTATTGACTTACTTTTACCTTTGACATGATTGGTTTCAAATCCAAGCAATTCCTTTAAATTTACAAAGCTATTTCACTATTTAAAGTGTGATTAAAGTGACCTTAAGTTGCCCTTTATATATTTTTAAATGGTCACATGTGTGGGAGGCAGTCTGTAGGCATGAACATACTCTTAGCCCTGAAAAATATTTGAAAAAAGAAAAAATGAGAGGTCAAGCATATATGGCAAAATGACTAGTCAATTCAATAAAAAACAGAACAAGTTTAACCAGCTTCCCAAACCGCTTGGTGTGATGCAGATACAAACTTAGGGACTAAGTCATGTTTTCCTTCCTACATCCAAAAACATTTTTGGGTGCCTAGCTGGGGGAGGGAAATGGCTAACTTTGATTTGGAGGACTATTTAAGGATTTTATACACATATTTAGGCACATTTTTGCAGCTGCAACACATTGCCAGCCTAAACTCCAGGGAAATTCAGAATGAATTCACCAGAGACTGTCATTTATAGAGAGTGAGGCTTTAGCAGGTAAGGAATTTAGATCTGATTGATTAGTGGATGCTTCCGCTGCAACATTTGGTGGGACATGCATAAAATCCAGCCTTCCCCATAAAGCCTCTATATACTTCTTTATAAAAACTGAGTATGAAAAAAATAAATAAAAACTGTGCATGAAAGAATGGAAAGTTGGAGGAGAGTCTACAAGCATCCAGTTTGTTTCAATCCTAGCATAAGACAAATGATCTTCCTCTTAATTCCTTGACATAAAAGAATTGCTTGATATTAAAATCTAAGTCTCAGACAATTGGACAGGGTTAAGAAGGTCCCCTCTTATAGGATATTAGCTTAACCAGAGCCTGAACAATTTAAAGGTGGTTAGTGAGACAGGATGTCAGAGACTCTGTAGTTAAAATTACTTAGAGATGACCAAAGCAATTATCTTAATTTACAAAATCCATCCTTATTCCAGCCAAAGATCCAGTGCCTAAAATCACCGGTCATGTTTGCTGTGGCCAACAGTCTGACCCCTCCGTGTGGGGATCCTGATGAGAGGCAGGGTAGACTGCCCCCAGCCAGTCATGGGAGTAGAGCATTGCTCTCCTTCTAGGTAATTCGAAGCACTAATAGAACTCCTTAGGCTTTCCACTTAAAAATCATGTGACCTGGTTCCCAGGCCTAAATAAAATTCCATCTAAAATCTAAAGTTTATCTGAGTGAGATGTTTTCTGGCTGTTATTAACTGCTGGGCAGAGGGTTGGAAGTATCATTTTACCTTAGAGCGGAGTCCCATATTCTAATTAGCTGATAAGGAAAACTAGGAAATGAAAAATGTTGAAGCAATGTTCTTGCAGGATTTTTAAATTAAAAATCATTGCTTCACCAGACAGGGGCAAATGTGAGACAGCCACCTTCTTAAGTCCATGGTAGTGGATTGGTCATCAGAGATGAATTTTCCCACTCTTCCAGTCGGATATGGATATGGAAACCACATCAGGGCCTAGCGGCATTTGGTGTGAGATTGAATATGTGCATTTGACTGTTGAGTATAGGTCCCTTTGGAGATTTAACTTTACCAGTTCCAAAAATGCCTAAAAGGACAACATCCTTAACCAGATATTATTTAAAAACCCCTCATATATTACCAAAGGATAAAATTTATTACCTCATCGGCATACCTAAAACAATCACTCTAACAGGAAAACCTTTCCTTTGAAGGCTTTTCATGATTTAAAAAAAAAAAAAAGGAATGTGGGAGATCTAGTTATTAAGAATGAATCGCAACACTAACTTAGAACATAGTAGTCTTTAAGTTGCTTATCCCTGGTTTAAACCAAAAGCAGATCACTGTATCTGAGTAGATTCTTTACTACATTCAAAATTTTTATAAATTACAAAAAAATTCAGATCTTGATACATTTCTAATCCTATTTTTGCATGATAGATAAATGTGTCTATCATATAAGTTCAGAGGCACTTGGAAAACAAGATGATGATGTCCTCATGTGTAAGCATAGAATTAGCAGTAGTAAAACACCTAAGGATCCTGTTAGAAATGGATATTCTTAGGCTCCACCCAGACCTACGGACTCAGAAACTCTGGAGGCGGAACCCAGCAGTCGTCTTTTAACAAGCCCTCTTCTTTATGATCTCGATAAATACAAGAACTTCGAGAATCACTGACGTAGAGATGGGCTCTGCAGTCAGACCAACATGGTCTCAGGAGGAGTTCTCTCATGAATAGCTGTGTGACCCTGACCAATATAATTAGCCTGAGTCATTTTCCTCAATTTGTAAAGATGAGATAATGGTACCTGCCTCAACGAAGCTTGAGGAAGAAATGAGATAGCATATAGTAAAGTGCCTGGCACACAGTAGGTACCCCTCAAATGCTAGATTCTTTGATTCTCATCCAGGACCATGATATTAAAAACAATCAGGAAAACAAATAATTTTCCACAATATAGCTTTTCTGTAATGTGCTGTGCCTCCAGCTAAAGTCATTAACAAGACTGATGGTTTTGATCCAGAAAACCCAAGGGTAGCTATTGTTTTCTCTAATTGAATTTTGCACTATCAGGTTTTTAGTTTTAAAGAATACTTACTATTTATAATGATAGCAAGAGTATGAATGTCATTGCTACAAACCTGTCTTCTCTGAATCAGTGCCCAGGTAGGTCACTCCTAAAAAGTGGTCTGTAAAGACTGGCTCACTGGGGAAGCCCCTCTTTAGATCCACGATATAGTCCCCAGGTGGATATTTGAAACTGCATTTTGCAAATACAGTTTTGAAAGAAAATACACTTTCTATTTTTTCAGAAAGTAGAATTTATATTTGTAGTGGTTCTTTGCAGGCATCTAGGCCCTCACCACCAGGCACAGATACAGACAGACTGCCCAAGTCTAGTGTGCAATGCTAGAAAAGGCAGGAGACTCAGTAAACCTGAATGAAAATCCTACTGTCTCCACTTTTCAGACAAACCCTCAGTGAGCCCCAGTAGCGAACATTATAAAGTCAGTATCTTAAATATCTTGAGGAGTGTTAGGGAGCCTCTGAAGGATGCATATGGAAGTGCTTTGTAAACCACAAAGCACTGTGTAACTATAAGCTCCTTATAATTGACTCGTGCATCATCACAAATACTGTGTCATTATGGTGGCAGTGCTGTAGGACAACCTAGGTCTTCTGAAAACCTTCCATGGGCCTTCCCCCTACCCAACACTGACAGTATTCCCACTCTGACAAAAATCTATCCAGTGATTCTCACATGGCTCTCAAAGATCCATTTACTCAGAATAGAAGTCCACCAGTTTTAGGGAACTGCTATAGCATCCCCGTATTTGTCAAAAATTATCTCTGTCCAACATCCACAGAATTATATATTTGCATTGTGATTGTTTTCTAGGTATGCGATAGCTTCCCCTCTACCCCCTCACTTCTTAAGTGATCTCATTCAAGGCTGCTGTCTCTGCATTCCACTTAACTTACAACAAAGTGATGTTAATATTTTAAAAACTAAAAGGATGTTTTAAAATGCTTTGTCAAGTATTAGTTGTTGTGACTGATCCGTGCCCAACCTTGGAATATTACATGTTCTGTAGTACAAATACACTTTGCTCTAAGAGTATACAATACAGAAAATTCACAGAAGACATGAATTATTAATAATTGACAGCATGAAAAGAAATTATCACAAGGCTTATTTATATAAACTATTAAGCGGAGGTTGAGAGAAATAACTAACAAGAAGTTTTTTAAAACTATTACATTATCACTATGAATAGGATAAAACATCTGTAGGAATGCAATGTTAAGAACACAGAACCATACGATCAACTGACCGATTTCACTGTTTTAGCAATCATAATCAAACTTTTAAATGAGTAGCAAGTATTAGGGAAATGCTCCCAATAAAATATTTTTATTGTGAGAAGTGGCAAAATTAACATGATTATTCTTGAAAAGCTAATGTCAAAGGTTAGTTGAATTCCTAACTTGTAGTCATGAAATCATGACACTTGGGGCTCATTAATTAATTTATACTTTGAGAGATACAAAATAATTTGGTACAACTATGGTTTTAAAGCACTCTATGTTTATTTAACCTTCATTTTTGGTACTTTCCCTGGTATGTATCATAATCACACCTGTTAGCACTTAAATCATATACTTTTTGTGCTGACATTCTATTAAGTATTTTGAGCATAAGTAAGAAAATTCCATACCATTTCAGCATCCTCATTTATTTAGGAGTAAAATTTAAGGATTGGCATCTCATATTTACCTCCTCCACAGTCTCTTCAGATGATGCAATGTTATAATAACATTGAAATTATATGGCACCCTTTTTCCAAATACTAAAAATATAAAAACACCAAGAAATTCCTAGTTTTCACCTCCTGGGCACCTATTGATTTTAATTAGACACATTACTCTTTTCAGCTGAAATTTGCTTTCTATGATTTTGATAGAAAACTATATTATCAGAATGTCTGCCAGTTAAATAATACATTTCAAAAAATAATGTATGTAATCATTTGAAAATGTCAGTCATCTGATATAAAGAAGTTCACTCACATTGGTTAAGTAGTAAGTACCTTGGAATGCTTTAAATGTAATGAAACAATCTACCAAAACACATACTTTTTCCTAGTCTTTATGCACATAATGTAGCATGAAATCATGATGCTTTTGAAATACTCTGTGCAGAAATATTTATTTTTTAGCAAATATTTTCTTCAAAGATCGGTATGTGGTATTGACAGTGTAATCTACTTGCACAACTAGTTTTGCAATAATCTACAAATAACTGTAAATAAGAAAAATGTAAATTTCATGTAAAAATGGTTGCAGATTTTTGGTAGCTAAAAGTGTACAAGTTGTATTGAAAATATAGTATATATACATAATTTAAGAACGAAGCATATAATTTCTGATCTATTTATACATGAAAATTCAAGAATTTGTAAAAGAAATTATTTTGGGGAAAAAGAAAGTAAATCTCATTAGCTAGCTTTTATTAGAGAAGCCAACTATTTCCAACATTTTACTAGATACAGTGCTAGATATAGGCATGGTGGTGCTGATGTATTTCATGAAGTCACATAATTGCAACAGTGCTACTACAGTTTTACGGAGTTCACTGGGACACCAGTAAACTGGACTGAGTGGTAAAAGCATTACATCTGAAATTAAAGAAACATAAAAACATTTCACTTATTATTAACTGTGAAGAACACAGCGGTAATTTACTAAAACATTTACTGTTTCATTACTTACAATTTCTGATAACTAAGCAGGCTTCAAATTACATGGGACACAAATTTTTGTATAATGAATGGATGATTCATTTACTTTCATCAAGAATGAGAATATCCAGGTAACATTATTTTCATTTGCCTATGTTTCATATATCCTAATTCCTCCCTTAGGACCGTTCATCTGTTATTTAAGAAAAAGAATCTATCTTCAGAGAAATCTTTTCAGTCAAATTAGTTGGTCATAATGTGGCATTTTCTAAGCGAAGGATTATTTACTCTGTTTCGTGGTTTAGACTCTCCACCATTCATTTTTTTTTTGGCTTAAGAAGCCAAGAGAACACTTCACTATTTAATAAATGAAAAACCAAATTGAATATAGATTAGCAGAAAGCAACATATCGGTATCTTTAAGTGAGGCTGATTAGAAAATGAGAATCAAAGTATGAATAAGCTAATTATTTAAAAACTTAAAATCTCTTGCCATCAGAGAGTTCTGGGGGTGATCCATTTAGACAGCTTTGGGAAATTAAATATGCATCCAAGACTTTGGGTAATCTGAAAATGTTCTGATATGGCCTATAATTTTCAAAAGAATATGGATCTTTATTTAGTATGTTTCTGGAACATTCATACCTGGTCAGGTTATCTTTTGAAATTTCAGTAATCATAGCAATATAAATGTGATTAAATACAGCCAGCTAAAATGCAAATGACTGCATGTATCTGTAAAGTACCTATTTATATTTTCATGCTTAAGGGAAAAGGTTGGGATGCAGCCCACCCCACCTCCCCGCCCCCATCCAGTGTATCCGGAGAAGGTACTAATTCCTGGCATATTTGTCTCTGAATATAGCTATTAAATGATGTAGCCCAAATTCTCATTTCCTGTAAGCTTTCCAAATCGCCACCATCTCTGATGTTGTGGAAGGGGCACAGCTGGAAATGTAAGTAGCACATAGGCAAGGACCCTCCTCACCCCCTGTCTGGTGCATCATAGTAATCTGAGAGTGCTGCCAATGTCTACTTACTCTACATTCAGATTTACAGAAGCACACCTGAAGTTTTGAATGCTCACACAATAATACACAAAGCTGAACATGGCCAAGCTGCCTGGGTAAAAGGAATGCGAAGCACTATCAGGCTCTCTTCTTTGATGCCAGTAAACTAAGTTTTTAAAAGAAGCAGAAAAAGACATGGCAAGAAACAAAAGCACAGATTTCCCAGCATCCAAATAATGAGCTGATAGTAAGCCAGATAGAAATTTTTCATAAGTGTCCTAATGTTTCGCTGGAAAGTAGCCCTGTGCTCAGTATTCTAAATTACAGGAAATATTTAACTTAATATATGGGCATATATGATGTTATAACCTTATTCTATACTACAAAGTACCTAAACAGTATTTGCTTAAAATCTTCTCTGCATTCATCACTATAACAGAAGTTTTAAATATTTGTTTTTAATTTGTGTCATCTAATTGTATTATAAAGTCTAGACATTCTCTTAGATGATATCTTAGCATTGTACATTTACTTCAAAGTGCTTATAAGATCAAAAAGATGTGTTTTTTTTAATACAAGTTTCAAAGTAATAAAATACCCATGGTTGCATTTTAAAGTTTAAGAGAAAAGGAAAAATGCTAACCTGAAATAAGTCTTGGATTTTTATTCACTAGATATAATTACCAGATGTTCACTAACTTATTCCTATTAATTTCCCAGAAAACTGCTACAAATTCGAGAAAACATATCATCTATGAGTTTGTCTGTCAAAAGGACAAAAGAAAAGCACATTTCTGACAAATCGTATTTATTTAATTTGTCCAGTTTAGTAATGCCGTACGAGTACAAATGAACTTGATTTGTATATTTTCCTTAAAGAAAGAATTACAAATTGATTTTTTGTCATTTTTTAAACTGCACAGACTTTGAACTTCATTAATAAATTCTAGTTTCTTCCAGGGTGAATACCTTTTCTGGAAATAAATATATCATTTGACACTTTTAAATTACTTTTTGTTTGTGAATGCATGCTTAAATAGATCAAATGAGCACAGTCCTTGAAATTAAATTTAAAGTGGACCAAATTAAGATTTCAATAGTACTGATTTCCCCTTGGTATAATTTAAAAGGTGTAAACTGCCACTCAAAATAGAAGTGCAATACCTGACACTGAACCATTTGGCAGTTTTTTAGGCGTAGGTGAATTCCTGCACTGTTATTTGAACTGAAGCATCTCATATATGTTAACAGATTTTGTATGATACAAAACTTTACAGCAAGCTATTTGAATGTTTATTAAAAAATTCTCAAAATGACATGGAAACATGTTTACTGTATAAATAAAAGCACTTAGATGTTAAGAGTGTACATTATTCAATAATTTACTCTTTACAAGAAAACTGGGTGTGAGTTAACCAGTGCAAACTACCAGACTGTATTCATATTCCCGGCTTTGTTCCTCATAGGACTATTTAATTTTGACTTTAGTCATGGATGTCTGTTTACATCAATTAGCTTTAGAGCATCAAAAAGTGAGTTTTGCATTTTGATATAAAAAATCCGTGTAAAATATTCTCTGTGCCTAATGTTTTATAAGATTATCTAGTTAATGGACAGTGCAAAAGAACTGTCTGACAATTAAGTTGGACTGGTATAGAAAATTAATTCTGCTAGAGAAAGGAGTTCTGTGATCAAAAATGTCTGGAACAAATGAAGTCAAACAGAAGTAACCAGGATTTTATGTACCTCAGGCTTTATCAAGCTCCCTGAAAAGGGTGAGAATTTCCCAAATATGTTTGGTCACTGGAACTCCTTCACAGACTGACTATGACCAAAATTCATAGGAACACCTTTGGAAGAGGATGAGTCAGAGAATCATATGGAGAGTTTGAATACAAAGTGTCATTTGGCAGAAACTTAGATGAATAATATCATGTCATTTTTAAAGCTTTTAGCCTCAACCATTAGTCTACAAGTAAGAAAAATTATAACTGACCTCAGACTGGTACAGCAGCTGGATTACCTGTAAGCTAGATGTTAAGATCCCAGGCTGCTGAGTCATATTATCACCCTTATTCAACATGAATGATGTAAGAGTGTGTTTACACTAGTTTCTTCCTACAACACTTCTAATTAGAATACTGTTTTATTTTATGGCTCAGTTAACATTATCACATTATCACATTATCAAATACATGTTCATGGAAGAAAAATTAGCAGCCAGAGGACAAAAGTATATGGATTATTTATTCACACGTTTATACTGCTGACCAAATGAATCTGACAGCTAATTATATAAAATTATAACGTCAAAATGACTATTCGATACTTCCTTTTCAGGACTGTTGAAAGTAAATGTGCATTTAAAATTCTGTAACTTTACGAAACGTTTTTTTCCAAGATGCTATTCCATCGTTTAAGAAATCCAGAATTGTATAAAATTCATAATTTGGTCACCAGTCATACTAAAATTATGTCAATGCGTACGCACACTTTAAGCTGGAAGACATTCAGTTAAGGTGTAAGAAACACATATGCTTTTTTAAATCTTCATGAAGAAAGACTTAGAGTGCTTGCAAAGAAAGGGGCTGGATTAACTACAACAGCTTATACTAGGGATCTTAAATACTAAGGATGTGAGGACCACTTTGCATTTTCCAAGAGGATGCCACTCAGAAACAGGCTGTGGTGCCTGCTTTGGTCAGTACCCACCACGTTACACACCCGCGCTCAACGACTCTCTGGTTTAGCAATGCCAAACCCTGCAGCAAATGTTGTCAAGGAAGGCAAACTTACAGTTCCTGGACAGTTAAACAAATCAGTAGATTACCTGATTTTTTTTAACTTTGTAAACAGTTGGCATTATATATGGAACCATTTAGTTTAACAGAATACACTGAAATGTTGACATTTCATTACAAATATGTCTCCTCCAGAAAGTCTAGATTTATAAGGAAGATGCCATTTTAAGCCCTGTAGGTCGTCTCTAATGAAAAAAAGTGCAGAAACAAAAGGTATGTTTTGTGAAGAACTTTTTTCCACAGAAGACAGTAAAGTATATCAAAGAAAAATATACATTGAAAATAAAGGAAAAAATGCCTCTTGTAGCCTTATTTCTTTGTAGATTAATTTGCAGTCTACCTAAGGTGATGCAATATAAAATTTTAGGAACTACAATTTTCCTCTTCACAGGCAAAGACCAGTGAGTTTCCGTTATTAAATGATGCAATGAAGGAATACAGAAACCCTTCTACAAATATGGCACAAAATCCAGACTTCTCCTTCTAGTTCACCTTCCAAACTAACAACCACAAAAAAATAAAATAATAAAATAATAAAATAAAGTATAATTTGTAACCTTCAGGTAAGTATACATTAGCTTTATCTAGGCTTTCATTATTTGGCTTATATAATCTATCTTGTAAATACATTCTTCTGGGCTTACAATGTTAAAAATTAAGGCTAAAAGGTATTTACATCAATTCATCATATACCAATGTCTTATGATACTATACAGATATCTGTTAAGTGATAGCTTTTCAAAAAGCAATAATATTCCAAAAACAAAAACACGTTTGTATTGCTCTGAATTATGCACTAAGGTAAAAACACATAGAAAGACCAAGGTAGAAATATGGAAAAGCCCAAAAAGCGTTAAATTCAAAGTAGTCCAGTTCATTTCTTCCAAGTAAAAAAAATCACAGTATTCTTCAGCTTTCGAATTCTAGACATTCAAATTGCCATTGTACCCTGCAAAAACTAACACATAAGCAAAATCATCAGCTGGTAACAAAAAAATGCTTTTCTGTTTTTGATTAATTACACTCCATGAAAACATTTTCACAAGAGGGGAAATTTTTAAAGTTTCCAAGCCTTGTAATTTAAACCAGTATGTACGAGTAGGAAAATGTTGCCTCTACAACTTCCTCATAACAAGAACAAAACAAAGACCCTGATGCATTGAAATACACGTGAAATAAAATTTTTCCTATAGTTTCAATTAAAAAAACACCACCATGGAATTAGGTTAATTGCAATCATTTGAAACAGAAATGAGCAGCTTCAAAATCTATCATAGATAAAAATTTCCTCTGTCTCGAAGATTACCAAAAGTAAACTACTGTTTATAAAAATGGTAGTTTTGCCCTTAAAAGTGATTTGAAAGTAAACTGCCAAGAACATGTCATAAAATTAGAAGTACCTTTAGGCTTAATATAATGTCAATCTGATATTTATACAAACATTTAATCTTTTATTTGCACTTAGCTGATAAATTCAGAAAAAGAATATGGTCTATAAAATATATTATTCCCAGTATTGGTACCAGAGATCACTTAAATTTTTTGACAACTATGAACACATCTAGGGGACAATGTAAATACCAGAATACTTACATCATCATATACAAAATTCACAATCCCTTGTTGCAAGTGGTCTCTTCTCTTAAAGAAATCTTTAAAAAAACAAAAAAAATTATTACAATTTAAAATATACAGTTGCAAATTCTTAGTGTCCCTAGGTACTAAAAAATGACTAATTTTATTCTCAATTAAAACCAAAAAAAAGGTTTTATAGGGGTGCCTGGGTGGCAGGGTCAGTTAAGTGTCAAACTTTGGCTCAGATCAAGATCTTGTGGTTTGTTTGAGCCCCGTGTCAGGCTCTGTTCTGACAGAGCAGAGACTGAGATTCTCTCCCTCGCTCTCTCTCTCTGGCCCTCCCCTGCTTGTGTGCCCTCTCTCTCTCTCAAAATAAATAAAAATTTAAAAAAATTAAAAATGGTTTTTAAAGTTTTTATTGAAATTACATTTGGTTAACACAGTGGAATATTAATTTCAGGTGTTCAATACAGTGTTTCAACACTTCCATACAACACCAGGTGCTCATCACAAGTGCACTCCGTAATCCCATCACCTATTTAGCCCATCCTCCCAACCACCACCCCTCTGTTGACCATGAGTTTGTTCTCTCTATAGCTTTGTTTCTTAGTTTGCCTCTTTTCTCCCTTTGCACATGTGTTTCTTAAATTCCACATATAAGTGAAACCATATGGTATGTCTGTCTCTGACGGACTTATTTCACTTAGCTTGAAACTCTCTAGCTCCATCCATGTTGTTGCAAGTGACAAGATTTCATTCCTTTTGATAGCTGAGTAATATTCCACTGTGTATACATACCACATCTTCTTTATCCATTCATTAGTAGATAGATACTTGGGCTGTTTCCATTTGCTTGATAAATTTTTCTCCATCCCCTCACTTTCATTCTGCAGGTGTCCTTAGGTCTAAAATGAGTCTTTTGTAAGCAGTGTACAGATGAGTCTTATTTTTTAATCCATTTGGACAACCTATGTCTTTCGACTGGAGTGTTCAGTCCATTTGCATTCAAAACAGTTATGCCATTTTATTATCCGGTTTTGTCACGGTTTCTGGAGATTTTCTCTCATCCTTTCTTGTCTTTGTCACTTCTGGTCTCTCTGTTGCACCCAGAGTCTCCTTTAATATTCTTGCAGAGCTGGTTTAGTGGTCACTAACTCCTTTCATTTTTACTTGTCTAGAAAACTCTCCTATTCTGAATGATAACCTTGCTGGATAAAGTATTCTTAGCTGCAGATTTTTCCCAGTCAGCACTTTGAATACAGCATGCCATTTCTTTCTGGCTTGCCAAGTTTCTGTTGAGTAATCTCCAACTAGCCTTATGGGCTGTCCCTTATAATGTCCCTTATAAGTTAAGGACTTCTTTTGCCTTGCTGCTTTTAAGATTTTTTATCATTTTATTTTATAAACATTATTACAGTAGGTTTGGTGTTGGCTTGCTTTGATTGATTTTGATGGGAGTTCTCTGTGCCTCCTAGATCTGGATGTCTGGTTCCTTCCCCAGATTAGGGAAGTTTTCAGCTCTTTTTTTTTTTAAATAAATTTTCTGCCCTCTTTTCTCTCTCTTCTTCTTCTAGGACTTTTATAATATGAATGTTATTATGCCTAATGAAGTCACTGTGTTCCATAAGTCTATTCTTATGTTCTATAATTCTTTGTCTCTTTTGTTCATCTTCATTATTTTCTATTTTGCTTTCAATACAGCTAATTTATTCCTCTGCTTCTTCCAGCCTACTGTTCACTGTATCAAGCCTGTTTCCAATCTCATTTTTTACATTTTTCATCTCTGATTCTTTTTTCAACTCTTTTATCTCTGTGGTAAGGGTCACCCTGATGTCTTCTATTCTTTTCTCAATCCCAGTGAGTAACCTTATAATTGTTGCTTTAAATTCTCTATTAGGCATGTTACTTACATTTGTTTTGGTTAGATCTCTGGCTGTGACCTTATCTTGTTTTTTTCATTCGGGATAAATTCCTCCATCTTGACATTTTGTCTAAGTCTCTGCCTTGTCTGTGTGTTACAAAGGCCAGTTATGTCTCCTGCTCCTGAGAGTAACAGCTTTATGAAGAAGAGGTCAGTAATGTCCAGGGCCTGGTGCTTCAGGGAGTGTCTCTGGTGTGTGCTGTGTGAGTTCTGCTCTTGTTTTGGCTGCTCTATCCTTCTGTTCAGTCATCTGTAGAGGCCTTACTTACCTGCTGTGGGCAACGTTCAGTCGTCAGCCAGAATGTGGCAAGTTTTAAGGAGATGTGCTCTGTTCTCCTTGTTACATGAGACCAGAAGTGAGGCCGTACAGAACTCTTTGGTCAGGAAATGTGGTGGAGGCAAGGAGCTTGTGCTGGTCTTCTGGGGAGGAGCCTGCCATTCTGAGATTGAGGCACGCCTGACTGAGAAGTCAGTCCTGCTAGAGTACAGGGGTATGAAGTTTGGTATAAGCAAATCAGGCAGCCCACGTACGTGCTACGCCGCTTCCCATATGTGGCTGTGTGTTCATGCTAAAGGGTAGGGGAGGGAAATGACACAGGTTGGCTCCTTTGTTCCTGGAAAGGTGTCCCCATGAATTCTGCCTCTCAGAGACGTGCAAGAAGAAAGAATATTCTCCCCACTGTGTGCACCAAGTATTCTTCATATCTTCGCTTCCATGCTGTCTGCCCTCAGGTTGTTTGCCTGCCTTCTCTCCGAAAGTACAGTGCCCTCTGGACTCTATCCTAGCCAAGCCTGCTGACCTTTAAAAGTCCAAACTTCAAGCCCTGCTAGTTGCAAGAAATCATGAAATTCAGCCTCTCTCATTTTCCAAGCCAATGCTCTGGGGAAACGTTCTCCTTGTGTGTTCCCATTTGTTCCTCTCTCTCCAGCCCTTGTCCGTCACTATAGCTTCCTCTTGCCTGCAGCACCCATGACCCATTTCTACCCTAAATCATGTCTCCACTCATCCTACCTTCTTCCATGTGGCCTCTTCTCTCCCTTTAGTTGTAGAGTTTGTTCTGTCAATCCTTAGGTTGATTTATGGGATATTTAGGATGATTAGATAGCTATCTAGATGTGTTTATGGGACAAGATGAGCCTAGGGTCCTCCTACTCCACTGCCATCTTCCCTCTTTCTCTTCATAGTGAATTAAATCAAGTGATTTCATATCCAAGGCAACTGAGACATGAAAACTTTCCAAAACTGAGCTACAATAATTTTTCAGTATTCATAGTGCTAAATTTTTTAAAATTTTTTGTTCACAATATTGCTAAAGTTTTAAAGCCTTAAAACTCATTAAACAGTGAATAAAGGCAAAAAATACATAATCTTATAAACTCGTTGAAGAAAATGAGAGATCTTTTTCAAAGAAATAGCTACCAGGGCACCTGGGTGGCTCGGTCAGTTAAGTGTCTCACTCTTGGTTTCTGCTCAGGTCATAATCTCATGGTTTCATGAGTTCAAGTCCCACACTAGTCCCCATGCTGACAGTGTGGAGCCAGCTGGGATTCTCGGCTCCTCTCCCCCTCATGCTGTCTCTGTCACTCTCAAAATAAATAAACTTAAAAAAATCAGTAACTTTCAAAAAGAAAAAGAACAGGGGCGCCTGGGTGGCTCAGTCAGTTAAATGTCCGACTTCGGTTCAGGTCATGATCTCACAGTTCGTGGGTTCAAGCCCCACGTCAGGCTCTATACTGACTGCCAGCTCAGAGTCTGGAGCCTGCTTCTGATTCTGTGTCTCCCTCTCTCTGACCCTCCCCTGCTCATGCGGTCTTCCTCTCTCTCTTAGAAATAAAATAAAACATTAAAAAAATAAATTAAAAAAAAAAGAACAAGAAAAATAGCTACATAACGCTGTGCCAATTTTTAAATGATTAATACCTGTCAGCGCTCGAAGCTTCACACAGCAAGCCACGTAATCATCAAAGAAGATTCTGCCTTTCTTGCTGTACCGTTTAACAATAGCAGTTAATGTCTGAGGGCTCAACCTGTAACCTAGAAAAAAGAGTTAATACATTAAAACTTTTAAAACCAAACACCCTAAGAACATCACAGCATTGCATTTTCTTTAAAAACAATCATAAAGTAAAATTCCAAAATTCATTTCATAAAAATATATACTAAAAAGAAAACACATCCATATTGAATTTTATCAAAGGCTTTATCACTAATGGTTAAGTGGTACATATATATATCTAAATTCTAGCTCTGTAATGAAGTCATAGCTAAGAAAAAACATAATTACTGTTTTCTGTTTTTAGAATATATTTTTATTTTTAAATAATGTCTAGAATATTTTGTAAATTTTAATGCTCTAATGTTTCAATTCTGTAATTTCACAGTTATTTAAATAATATCAAGGAAAGATTATTAGTGATTTTTGCTATCATTCAAATTCTTTATCTCCTTTTTTTCTTTTTCATTGAGGTATAACTGGCATGTATAATTATGTTAGTTTCAGATGTATAATATAATGATTTCATAGTTGCGTATACTGCAAAATGATCACTATAATAGGTTTAGTTAATATCTGTCATCCTATATAAACAATTTCCTTGTTATGAGAACTTTTAAGATCTATTTTTAGCAACTTTCCAATATGTGCATACTTTATTGTGAAGGATGCTGACCTAGAATTATTGTCTTTATATATTACTAGATTAGTAGATTTGGACAAAAGACACTAATCTATTCAAAGAGATAAACAATAATAAATGTAGAGAAAATTCTATGTGTAGCTACAATAAAATGTAATCCAGGGAACTTGCTAAAAATAAATAAATAAAAGGTATAAATTAATATAAGTAAAATATTCAAACTGATGCAATTATATGCAAATTTATTTTTAAAAATTTTTTTATAGTTTATTTATTTTTGAGACAGAGAGAGACAGAACATGAGCAGGGGAGGAGCAGAGAGAGAGGGAGACACAAATGAAAGTTATTCCATGCTCAGGGCTTGGAAAAACCAATATTGTTGAAATGTCCCTATTAGTCAAAGTAATCTACAGATTCAATGCAGCCCCTATAAAATACCAATGGCATTTTATAACAGAACTAGAACAAATTATATTAAAATTCGTATGGAACTTAAAAAGACCCAAAACAGCCAAAGTAATCCTGAGAAAGAAGAACAAAGGGGGAGGTATCACAATTTCAGATTTCAAGATATACTATAGATCTGCAGTGATCAAAACAGTGTGGTACTGGCACAAGAGCAGACATATAGATGAAAAGAACAGAACAGAGAGCTCAGAAATAAATTAATTAATCTATAACAAAGGAGGCAAGAATATACAATGGGGAAAAGAGTCTCTTCAACATGTGGTGCTGGGACAATGGTACAGCTACATGTAAAAGAATGAAACTGGGCCATTTTCTTACAACATACACAAACTCAAAATGGATTAAAGAACTAAATGCAAGAACTGAAACCATAAAACTCCTAGAGGAAAACATAGGCAGTAACTTAACACTGGCTTTTCTAGCTAGGTCTCCTGAGGCAAGGGAAACGAAAGCAAAAATAAACTACCCGGACTATACCAAAATAAAAAGCTTTCACACAGTGAAGGAAACCATGAACAAAATGAAAAGGCAACCTACTGAATGGGAGAAGATATTTGCAAACGACGTATCCTAAGTGTTAATATTACAAATATAAAGAACTTATACAACTCAACACTAATAAAAACCCAAATAATCTAATTAAATATATGCAGAAGACCCAAAGAGACATTTTCCCAAAGAACACAAACAGATGGCCAACAGACACATGAAAAAAATGCTCAACAGTCTGAATCATCAGGGAAATGCAAATCAAAACCACAATGGAAGATCATGATACATCTATCAGAATGACTAGAATCAAAAAGACAAGGAATAACAAGTATTGGCGAAAACGTAGAGAAGGTACCTTTCTGACTGTTGGTAGGAATGTTAATGGTGTAAGCATTGCAGAAAACAGTATGGAGGATCCTCAAAAAATCAGAAAAAGAGGGAAGCACCTGGGTGGGTAGGATGGTTAAACTTCAAACTCTTAATTTCGGCTCAGGTCATAACCTCATGGTACGTAGGTTTGTAGACCACGGGCTTACCCTGACAGGGGAAAGGTTGCTTGGAATTCTCTTTCGCTCCCTCACTCTCTGCCCCTCCCCTTCTCTCTCTCTCTCTCTCTCTCAAAATAAATAAAGAAAAAATTAAAAATAGAAATACCATATTATTCAGTAATTCCACTAGCAGATATTTCCAAAGAAAAGAAAGACACTAATTCAAAAAGATATATGCAGCCTTGTATTTATTTCAGCATTATTTACAACCAATAAATGGATAAAAAAGATGTAGTGCATATGTACAATGAAATATTACTCAGCCATAAAAAAGAATGAGATCTTACCATTTGCAATGCAACATGGATGGACCTAGAGGACACTATGTTAAGTGAGATAAGTCAGAGAAAGACAAATACCATATGATTTCACAAATATATGGAATTTTAAAAACAAAAGAAACAAAGGACAAACAAAAAAGACCTTTAAATATAGAGAACAAACTGGTGGTTACCAGAGGGAAGAATAAGAGGTATAAACGTCCAGTTGCAAAATAATTAGGTCACCTCAGGGGCGTCTGGATGGCTGGGTCAGTCAGGAGTCCAACTTTGGCTCAGATCATGATCTCACAGTTTATGAGTTCAAGCCCTGCATCAGGCTCTGTGCTGACAGGTCAGAACCTGGAGCCTGCTTCAGATTCTGTGTTTCCCTCTCTCTCTGTCCTTCCCCTGCTTGTGCTCTGTCTCTCTCAAAAATAAACATTTAAAAAGGAGCACCTTGGTGGCTCAGTCAGTTAAGCATCCAACTTTGGCTAAGGTCATGATCTCGTGGTTCACAAGTTTGAGCCCCGTGTTGGGTTCTGTGATGACAGCTCAGAACCTGGAGCTTGCTTTGGATTCTGTGTCTCCTTCTTTCTCTTCCCCTGCCCTGTTAGCTTTTGCTCTCTCTCTCTCTTATTTAATGTTTTAAATAAACATTTAAAAAAATTAAAACAAAATAATTAAGTAACCCGGAAAAATACAGCATAGGGAATACAGTCAGTAAGATCATAATATACATTGTATGGTGACAGACGGTGAATACACTTGTGGTGAGCACTGAGTAATGTATAGAATTGTTGAACACTTGATATGCAAAGAACAGAAATGTTGTCTCCCTGAAATTAAATAACACTGCACATTAATTATACCTCGAAAAAACCTAGCAAAAATAGATAAATAAATCTTAAAGATCTCAACAAATTACAAAAGAACACAACATAAACGGAGATTACCAACAATTAGAGGAATACGTTTTAATATACCCAACAGAGGAAATTCAGAAATTATTTTATCAACCAGAATAATAAAAGATCATCTTTTGAAAAAAATCACAGATAAAACGGTTTTGTTAAAAGTCTTCAGTCAGAACTCATCTACAATCTTCAAATCAAACTGGGCAATAGCTGGTGAAATAATATATTACTTTATTACTTAACAAATCGAAACAGTTAAGATTCATTTCATCAAAGAACAATGATCTGGATAGATTCTAAAGAATGTTAATAATCTTACCCAGAGCAGCAATGGCTTCATTCAATTCATGATGTTCTACTGTGCCACTTTGGTCTTGATCAATAGTCATGAAGTTTTGCTTCCAGGCATTAAGAGCTGCCCAAAGTTCTTTGAATTCATTAAATCCCATTTTTCCTGTGTAATCTCTCTGACAGTTTTATTAATAAAAATAAATTTTGATACCAAAGAGAATTTACTTGACCCAAAGCTGTAAATCATTGACTGAAAAACTGTTAGTATGCTTCTGCAAGTCAGCCACAGTTAGCATATGAATAGATTTCCACATAAAAATGGAAGAGCATGGTATTCAAACAGAATCTTACAAAGTATTTTTAAAGTCTGTAATTTACTGTGGTCATCCATAGCCAAAAGTATCTTAATTATATTAGAAAGCAATTATTCCATATTCTAGTATTTTCTATTTTTATTTAAGGATACATCCAACATGGCGATCATAATTCTGCAGGTTTCCAAACTGAAGGCTGTAAAACATATTTATTATTTGAACTGGAGTCTGCCCAACTTTATCTATGTAGAATTATGACAATTACTATTTTATGAAAACAAAAATGTTTAAAAATTGCCAAAAACAGGGGCGCCTGAGTGGCTCAGTCGGTTGAGCGTCTGACTTCAGCTTGGGTCATGATCTCATGGTTTGTGGGTTCGAGCCACATGTCGGGCTCTGTGCTGACAGCTCAGAGCCTGGAGCCTGTTTCAGATTCTGTATCTCCCTCTCTCTCTGACCCTCCCCTGTTCGTGGTGTTCTCTCTCTCTCTCAGAAATAATTTTTTTAAAAAAATTCCCCAAAATACAGTCACCCCTATCAACAAACTTTGAATGTTTATGCATCCATAGTATGAAAAAAAAAAAAAAGACTAAAATAAAATTTGTTAGTATTTCAGACTACTCACATCTAGTAAGGGGATTTAGGTAGTTAGATAATAATTGTAAAATAACTGAAAATCGCTGTCATAGGGGAAAGGAGGGCTTCGATCTTCCTAACACAAAGGACAAGTAGGTTTTTAGGTAGAAGTTTAACATACACTGAGAACACAAAACTTAAAAGATTTAGAGATTTGATTAAAGCGTGAGGTGAAGGATATCTAGCCTGTGATGACATCTGAAAGGGAGATGAGGGTCAGATCATGAAAGTATTAAGTGCCACCCTAAAGATTTAGATCAATGGAAGTCACTGAAGAATTTACAGAGGAAAGTAAGATGAACCCTGATGTAGATAAATCATTTGCTAGCTTACTGCAATCAATCAAGTAAAAATAGCTTCTGATTTGAAGCAGCTGTTTTCCCTTGGGCAAGGGAAAAGGCAGGAAGAAAAATAAACTATCTTAATATCATGGGTTATTAGAGGTATTAACACTTTCATATTTATAGAACTATAAATGAAGACTCACTAGTTAGAATTTTTCTGATCCTTATCACAATTATATTGAATTAGTATGCTGATTTACCTCAAGACTCATTATATCAGTCTTGATAAAAGAAATATGATGTCAGTACATAATAATAATAAACACACAGGAAAGCTGAGAAGCAGCCTAGTTACCTGGAAAAGACCCCAAACATTTAAGAATTGCTAGTATTTCTGAAAATGGGTGTGAAGGTAGAGACAAAAGCAGAAGGATCAACTGAACACCTACTTAAGGAGTATTTAGAGCCCAAATCCCCTTCTTGACTCAGCGCAGTAGATGGCTGCCATGTTGATTCTCACCCCAATGGAAATCTGGAGTTTTATTCTCTGGAGAGGTCTCTGAACTGCAGGGTACTAGGCACATATCCTAACCCTATCCATAAACCCTAACTCTAACTTATCTAGTAAAAATAAGGTATTTAAATGACTGTTTATCAAAGACTGAGAACACTGCTGGGCCCTCTGTTCTCCTTTCCTACCAAACAATCAGCCCAAAAGGAAATCCCTAAATACACTGATACTCAGTGTTACATGACAAACTACCCCACCAGACCATCAGACATCAAAGTCTATGGTCAATACCAAACCATCACCTTGGGGCTTCTCACCTGCATTAATTTTTTTGTTGTTGTTTCTCATTTATTTATGAGAGAGAGAGAAACCGCATGAGCAGGGGAGGGTCAGAGAGAGAGAGAGAGATACAAAATCCGAAGACAGGCTCCAGGCTCTGAGCTAGCTGTCAACACAGAGCCCAATGTGGGGCTGGAACCCACGAACCGTGAGATCATGACCTGAGTCAAAGTCGGACGCTTAACTGACTGAGCCACCCAGGTGCCCCTCACCTGCATTTTAGTTAAACATGTACAACCAAGGATCAGCAGATCAGAGAAAAGCATCTAACATAAAAGACAACCAAACACATTAAATGGAAAAAAAAAAAATCTAGAGAAAACACAGTTTACAAAAGAAGAAAAGAGCTTTGAAAAATAAATGAACAGTTTCAGAGAAATATGGGAAGACTTCATATACATGAAAAAAGAAGAGAAGCTCTTAGAACTTAGAAATTAAGACTCATAGAAGGGGGCACTTGGATGGCTCAGTTGGTTGTGTCTGACTCTTGATTTCAGCTCAGGTAATGGTCTCATGGTTGGTGAGACAGAGCCCCACATCAGACTCTGCACAGACAGCATGGAGCCTTCTTGGGATTTTCTCTCTTCATCTCTCTCTCCCACCCCTGCTCTTGCTTTCTCTCTCTCTCTCTCTCTCAAAACAAATAAACAAACTTCAAAAAAAAACCCTGAAAATCTGTAGTGATAAAAGTATGTTATTTTGAGATCTGGAGGCAAATTTCAAGAGTCAGTTGAAGAAGTTGAATGAGGGGTGCTTGAGTGGCTCAGTGAGTTAAGCATCCGACTTTGGCTCAGGTCATGATCTTATGGTTCATGAGTTCGAGCCCCACATCAGGTTCTGTGCTGACAGTTCAGAGCCTGAAGCCTGTTTCAGATTCTGTGTCTCCCTCTCTCTCTGCCCCTGCCCAGCTCGTGTTCTCTTCTCTCTGTCTCAAAAATAAATAAACAAAAAAAATTTTGTAAAAAGAAAAAGTTGAATGAAATTTCCTCTAGGAGTGATTAACATCAGGGAGGCATACACACATGGCACACAAGAAACAGTTAAGTTATCTTCATAGTAATCTTTGCAAAACTATTTGACTCTTAAAATTATGGACATGTACATCTGTGATAAGAAGGTTTTTTAAAAATATTTTAAACATGGGGGTGGGGGAGATCTCACGAGAATAAGTTCCACTAATTCCAGACTGTGTCAAACATTTCTGAAGTTCCTCAGCATCCACTTCACCATCCTGTTAAAAAATAATTATAACCTGATTTAATGCACAGCTGTATAAATCATATTAAAGTACCGATTGGCTATTCTAGGCCAAATCAACAGACATGCATTCTTTAAAAGAATTTTTTTTAATGTTTTATTTATTTCTGAGAGAGAGAGAGAGACAGTGTGAGCAGGGGAGGGTCAGAGAGAGAAGAAAACACAGAATCAGAAGCAGGCTCCAGGCTCTGGGCTAACTGTCAGCATAGAGCCCAACGCAAGGCTCAAACCCACCAACTGTGTGATCATGACCTGAGCCGAAGTTGGACGCTTAACCGACTGAGCCACCCAGGCACCGACCCCCCATACATGAATTATTTAAAACATTATCATCAACTACAAAATTAATAGAGATAAGTATTGACAACAAAGACATATTACAGAAGAGCATGCAAAATAAATGTTTCATAAATTATATTCTATTAATTTTTAAGCATTTCTAATACAATGTATTTTCTCTACTTCTGAGAAACAACATAATCACTGTGACCTATAATAGGTCAAATTAATATCTCGTGAGAGTCATTGTACCTCTACCTAAAACAGAAAAACGATCAAAATGTGTTCAGAACAGTCTCAGACACATTCCCCTGATGCCCCTTTCAAAGGAGGTGGGGCGATCCTTTCTAAGGGATAATGCAAACTATTAGCTCTGAGAAAGGATCAGGGCAGCAAATTTAAAACACAAACTTTGTAAGAGTTCGTTTTTGTAAGAGACCCAAGAAATGAAAATTTTTACAAACTACTTCCAAGAAGTATTATAAACACTCATATCCTCATGGATCTCTAGCAGGAGATTCCTTATAACAAAAATTTCGGTAAAAGAAAAAATTCCAGTAGTTCTAACAGGAATTAAAAGGTAATAAAAAGTATTCTTTCCAATGGATCATCCATGTACCTACAAAAGAGTATCTAAGTGTTCCTTTCTCTGCCATGCATAGTTTTGAGATTTTGCTTATAAAATTTTAAAGTCTGCAGTAAGTGAAATATACTTTTAAAAATTGCTATTTGTTTAGAATCAAAGCAAGGTTTGATTCTTGCTATCCTCCAAAGATAAAGACCTTAGAAGGAATTTTTATTTAGACAATTACCTGCCTCCCTATTACATCGAATCGTTATTATATTTCAAGACTTTGAAAAACTATGCATACACTTCTAACATGATCCAAGAAGAAATTAGTAAACACCATCAAACAAACAAACAAACAAAAACAGTCAATAAAGTCTACTGCTGCCACTGTCAATAGTCTCTCTCTCCATGAAATAATGGCACAGACAAGGTCATTGTCAATACTGCACAGTAAATTTTAAAAGACAATCTTTTACAAATTATTAAAACATAAGAAAAGGTAGGAAATGGTTTTTCTCTCATTTTTTATTTAAAAATGTCTTCTATCTTCTAGTACACTTAAGATAACATGGTTATAAATTACCTTTATCTTTAACTTTTCTTAAATAGAAAAATGATACTCTACCTGAGACTAAAATTAATGAGAATTATTAAGCTTCATCAATTTTTTTCTCATTTACAAAAAAATAGTGCATTGTGTAAACAACAGGCTCAAACTTTAAAACTTTCTAGAAAAGAGAAATTTGCATTCACTAAAAACCTTGACCATTCCAATTACAATGAAGGAAATTAGTCCTCTGTGGTCTGATGAAAATTTCTGTTTAACTATGAGCTTCTATAACATTTAATAGAAAAGTTCAACTAAGGTGCAGAACACCTTTCTTTGAATTCTGTATATTCAGAAATACAGAAGACACGTTGAAGAGTATGGAAATTCTTTTGTAGGGAAAGAACAAAGAATACAGACGAAGCAGAGGTTCAAAAGACACAGAAAAAGTCATTATTAATTTGGGTTAAGGAGCATAAAAATCATTTTTAATCTTTGTTAACCTTTCTGAATAGAGAGAAACCAATAACAGTACAAACATAGCAAATTATTGTTGACAATTTTACCACTGAAAGAGTTCAGAGGTCAAATAAAAGTCTTTAAATACATATGCCCAGTCCTATGTTTTAAGTTATAATTTTATAAAATAGGTTTAATATATAGTCAGTTATAGATAACAGACTTATTCTCAGCCATTACACTACTTAAGAGTTCTTTTCAGATTGGAATGGTATAATGTAACAGCATTACAGTTAGCTGAGAACAATGGAAAATACTACCAAAGAAATTTAAACCAGTAAGAGTTTATTGTTTTACACCAGAAGTCTGAGGCTACGCAGAACAGGGCTGTATGGCAGTTTTACAATGCCATCAATCTCTTTACATTTTCCCCACACATCCCATCCAAAGGCCTTAAACTGAAGCTTGTAGACCCAAGGTACCAAAGATGACTGCTGCACTTCCCTACTTCAAGTTCCCTTTCTGGGCAGGAAGAATTAAGGAGCAAGAACAGCCAACACTCATTCCCAGGAGGGATTTTCTCACTTAGAAATGGAAAAGTGTCCTCAAGAAATTACACCTAATCTCAAGGGCCAGTTCTCTGGCCCGTGGCTACCTTTACTAATTACAAAGGTGTCCGGGATGGCATTAGGGCTTTTCCAACTACTACCAGAGAAGGGAAAAAGAGGTTGTGAATGGAACTGGGGTCACAAAAAAATGTGTCTGCCACATACAATAATTCTGTGTATGTCCTCTATTTCCAGCCAAGCATAGTGAGCACTCAAGCGAATGAGTAATAAATGAAAAGTGTTATCAGAGTTCTGTGAAATTCTAACTACTCACTAAGTTTTCATGGATAAGTATAAAAGAAGAGATACGGAGTGTGTGTGACTAAGGCTCCAGTGTGAACCTGTCTCTTCTCATTAGTCTGGTATTTGAACCTCCTTTCTGCCCTGTTTTCTTTACACTTTCCCAATGTGCTTTATCTTTAAGTCTCTCCTAAACTATTCACAATTTAAAAGTCTCCTTTTTGACACTCTGCCCCAGTTTCCTCAAGGAGATTGACATGTAGACCTCTTTCCCCCAATCCTCTTTGGCTCAGTCACCACGTACCACACTGCTTCCTCTTTTAGTGAAATCAACCATGTGTCAGGTATCATACTAACATTTTTTTTAAAAAATGGAATAATTATGATTACCCTTATCTCTGATCTCAAGAGAAAAAATTAGTCTGGGTAAGTTTAAACACAAATTTCATATACATTTAAAATGACACACTAAGTAAGGGGTGACATTTCTTTTAAAGAGCAATCACTTTTTAAAAATGATATTTGTGGGGCACCTGAGTGGCTCAGCTGATCGAGCATCTGACTTCAGCTCAGGTCATGATCTCACGGGTCATGGGTTCAAGTGCTGCATTGGGCTCTGTGCTGACAGCTCAGAGTCTGGAGTCTGGCCTTGAATTCTGTGCCTCCCTCTCACTTTGCCCCTCCCTCCCTCCCTCCTCTCAAAAATAAATAAACATTTAAAAAATTAAAAAACAAAAACAAAAAAACCCTGATATCTGTGCAATATATTTAGCATCTCACCTGTCCAGCAATAGCAGTGAAGGATGTCCACATGGGGTCTCCTGCTGAGGAGTAACTGTCAGCATATGCTGGGTACTCACTAGGGTACAGGTTTGGCCCTGTTCCTGGCATTGGTTGTCCCATTTGCATCTGTATTCCTGGCATCTGACCGCTAAAATTTCCAAACTGCAAGAATGAAAGAGGTTACGATTATAAATACAAACACTATCTGCTATCCCCTGAAGTTGGTTTAAAAGAAAATATTTGAGTCTACTGAAAAGCAAGGATACAAAGAGTTACTAAAAAGCAACCAAATCCACTATCACAAAAGCTGTTAGCTACAAAATCCTAGATGTCCTGCATTAGGACATAATTCAGTTCACTAACATGTTATCCAGTATCACATAAGTGTAAAAGAAAGAAGAACTATCTAGGCTGTAAGACCTTCAGATGAACATGAAGCACAATTTTTCAGTGTTTACCATCAACATCACTGAAATAAACAAAAAGCAAAGAAATAGAAGGAAATTTCACCTACAGTCAAACTAAGAAGTAGTATACCTCGGACACATACTTAGAATACATGGTAAATGTAACAAAATTGTGAACTAGTCATGGGAAACTGCATAAGGTGCAAACATCCTCTTCACCAGAAAATACTTATTTTTTTAAAAAAAAACATCAATGGGACACTTGGGTTGCTCTGTTGGTGAAGTGTCCGACTTTGGCTCAGGTCATGATCTCATGGTTTGTGAGTTCAAGCCTTGCATCAGGCTCTGTGCTGACAGCTCAGAGCCTTCAGATTCTGTGTCTCCCTCTCTCTCTGCCCCTCTCTCACTCATGCTGTCTTTGTAATAAGTAAATAAACTTAAAAAAATTTTTAAAAAGACACCAATACACAAAGTGATAGTTCCAACAACAGTCTTCAAAACCAATAAGAAAAGCAGTAAGAATACCAACAAAAGTAATGCACAGCTAGTATTTACTGACAGCTTTTCATAGCCCAGGTACTAAATACTTTCCATTATATCATTTGATTTTCCAAAAACTTTATGAAGTATGAAATGACTACGTCCTCTCTGCAGTTGAGGACCCAAAATTTCAAGAGGTTTCCTAAATTGGTTGAGGTCAAATAACTGGTAAAAAGGAGACCACGGTTCAAATGTAGACAGTCTGATGTTTGTTTCCTGCTATGGTATGGTTTCTCTCTACTTTTTTCACTTTGGAACTTGGTATACTTTTTTAGTAACTTAGAAGGGCATTTTACTGAGCATTTGTATGAGTCTGGAGGAGAAAGAAGTATCAACATTGGTCGTTATTCCATTTTGGACAAAAATCTTGACCTGCATCTTTGAAGGATGAATAGAGACTGTCAGAAGGCAAAAAGAAAAAAAGAATTCTAAGTTGGGGGGGGGGGGGCGGGGAGGGTACACAAAAGGTGGGGCACTACCAGTAGTTTTGAAAAGCTAGATCACTGGATGTGTAAAGGGGAAAGGTATGGAGGAAGTACTGGAGCTCAGAAAATACACTTCAAACTCCAGGAAATGTATGACTGGATCATGAAGCAATTAAGTATAAGGAAACAGTAAATGTTGAAAGAATATAATGGATTAAAAACAAACAAAAATAGATGAATTTTTTTAAAGGTTTTTCCTTGAAAATAAGAGACCGATAAAAGACAGCCCAAATTTAGGTATTAAAAAAAGCATATACCACAAATTACAACTTCCAACTCTCAAAGGTGCTATAGGATAAACAGTTAATGTAAAAAAGAGTACCCTAACATTGACCACCTCCCCCCAAAAATGTAGAACAGATTGCTCCTGGTAGAAAGTAAAAATTAGAAGACTTTTAACATACTTTATTTACGCATAAGCAACTTAGAAGGGCAGAAAACAAGAAGTGGTCAAAAATTCGGAAAGAGGATGTGTCGCAAAACGGGTCGACCACAAAATATTGCTGGAATAAGAAAAGGGCGCATGTGTTCCTCCAAACCAAGAAGGAAATTTCTTAAAGCACCGCACATCCCCGGCTTCACAAGGAGCACCACAGGTGCCCCGCCCCAGGGCCCAGAAAACCTGCGGCTCCCCGCTCCGCCCAGACCCCGACTTCCAGCAAGGAGCAGTCTCAGCCCCACTGAGTACGGGAGACCAGCCACGCGAAGGAAACAGAAGGCGGACCCCGCAGGCTGGCACCGCCCGCAGGGGCGCTCCACCCCGCGGGGGCGGAGGCTGCTGAGAATCCGCCAGGACTCACCGCTCCTCCGTATCCCGGGTAGGCCATGACGAGCTGAATAAGCGTCCCCTGTCACCCTTCGAGTCGGCGTCCGTCCAACTGGTAGAAAGGGGGAGGGACGGGTGCAGGTGCAGGGCAGACGCAGATGCAGGTGAGGCAGAAAGACGCGCGAGCCTTAGGGTTTACTTCCCTGCGACCGCCCCTTCTCGGAACCCCGCCCTGCTCTGTTCCGATTGGCTGATCCCGGCCCTTCGGAGCCCATTCTACCAAAACTCCCGCCTTTAAGGCATCTAGTCCCACCCATCTCATCTCTGATTGGCTTCACGCACCCAGCCCCCCTTTTGCTCAGCTCTTATTGGCTCTCTCAGGTCTCGCGCTCTCTCCTTACCAAACTGCAGAGACTGCTTTGCTCCGGTAACTTACACTCCTTTTGGCAAGGCCGTCCAGGTTGAAGTTTATTTTTTTCTGAAGACTCCTAAATCCGCCAGTCCATGGCTTTTTTTAACCTACTCCTCTATTCTTTTGAGCTGGGCTTCCAAATATACATTTGTGAATTTAAAAACGTTCAGTTACTCACATTTATTTATGCGTAGTGTTGACGTCGTATCATCAAAACTTTGAAACCTTCATCGCTGCCCCAAGGGGAGTGTTTCTGAGCTAAAACCCACTTTATGCGAAATTTTACCAAAAGATTATTTGTAATTTGTTTGACAGAGAAAAGGCGATTAGAGTCGCCAGATTTAGCAAATAAAAACACATGATGTTTAGTCTCCCCCGCTCATGTTGTCTGTCTCTCTCTCAGAAATAAATAAAACATTAAAAATTTAAAAAAAAAAAGGGGGGGGCGCCTGGATGGCTCACTTGGTTAAGCGTCCAACTTCGGCTCAGGTCATGATCTCACTTGTGGGTTCGAGCCCCGAGCCCCGCGTTGGGCTCTGTGCTGACAGCTCAGAGCCTGGAGCCTGTTTCAGATTCTGTACTTCCCTCCCTCTCAGACCCTCCCCTGCTCATGCTGTCTCTCTCTCTCTCTCTCTCTCTCGCAGAAATAAATAAAACATTTTAAAAATTTTAAAAAAAACAGGATGTCCAGTTAAATTTTATTTTCAAATAAACAATGATTTTTTAAAATGTACATAGGTCCCAAATATCACACGAAATATACGCTTATACTGAAACATAATTCGTTGTTTATATGTTAATACACAGGGTGGTCTGTATATTTTCTGGGAACCCTACCAATGACTCCACCTTTAGGCAAACTCTTCCAATGTGGTCCCTAATTATATGCACCTAGGGCAACAGCTTGGTTTATATCACAAGGAGAAAAAACAGTTACTTTAATGTATTAAGTAACAGTACTTGATCTGCTTTTCTCTGGAACTCAAATGAATTTTGTAGCTCTGGCTTTAAAAAAGTACACATATACACACACACGGAAGAACAGAACAGCTGTAACTTTAGCTTAAAAACAAAGAAAAAGACCAGGATGATAATTACCTCTGAAGAATATGACAACGCGAAAATGTATCTTAACATTATAAGAATGTGGGGGTGGGGGGAAGTTTTAGGTAAGTATTAGCACAGGAAAACAACCTTGCAAAGCTGAGTAGCAATTGTCCGGCTACACAACAGAGAAGAAACATATTGTACCTTGTGAAATTTAATTTTATCAGGAAGAGGCAAAGAGAAAGGAAGATTGCTAACGTACAGGCCACTTGAGAAAATGTGTTTAGTTCCTCTAACGCAATAAGGAATACTTAAGGCAATAAGGTTAAATTACTGGCATAAATAAATATAGAGAGAAGATAAAACCTACTTACTAAGGGGAAAAACATGACTGTTAAAGCATCAAGTAATAATGAATTACAAAGCAAAAAAAAAAAAATCAATGATAAGGTTTGGCTCTAAATGATTAACAACATACTCAAAGAAATGCTCAGACAGGATTGGGTGTTTTACATTTACAATGATAGTCTAAATCTCTGGTCAGAATTTTTGTGCATTTTTTTCATCATCATAGACTACATTTGTATTGCATTTGTGTATATCAGGGATCAAGTCTCCATAGCTCTCTTGCATTGCTACAAATCTAGTTTCAAAGATAGGGATAGTATTTCCCTCAAGGGCAGAGAAGTTTGTTGCAGGCTAACAAAGATAATCTCTCCATCCAAGGGCAAATTTTGGGTAAATTTGCTAGCAAGAAATTCCTAAACTTGGAGTTCCTCCATTCTGATACAAACTAACTGCTTGCACAGCGCCTGCCTAGCAACTCCAGCTCACACTGAGGGACTGGGGAGCAACAGGAATCTATGAGAACCTGAAGCTCACACTGTCTGTTGTGCTATGAGTAATAAAATCCTTTTTCTCTGACAGAAGAATCTCATGCATCTGTCAACTTCTATGAAACTGTGACAGGCTACTTTTTGGCTTACAAGTGAGATAAAATGTCAAATCCTTCACAATTTTTGGCAGTGGAGCTAAAAAGCTACCTAGGGAAGTTGCTAGTGAAGGGTAGCAGAAGATGCCATTCTAAAAGCCGCTTTGGCATAAGGATCACTTAGAATTGAAAGCAATTGAGAAGACACAGATAAAAGAAAAGCTCTCTGCTCTCCCTGCATTTGCCTAAAAGCCTGACATAAATTTACAAACGTGTCCTTCCACCCTCTCTACCAGGAAGGACAATGATTATTCCTGAGACAGCTTTAGATCCTATGAATGGAGAAGATGCAGACATAAATCTGCATAACAAACCTCACACTTGATTACACTGCTTTTCTGCTTAATCTCCCCACAATTCATCTCCCCCTCAACTTTCTTCTTTTTCTCTTTAGCTGAAAATAGTATCTAAGTTTGAGCCACCTCTGAAAGTTACTAATTTTTCCCTAGGTATCTCCCATGTACACATGGGATACATGCTATTAAACATCTGGGTTTATTCTCTTGTTAATCTGTCTTTTATTACAAAGATCTTAGCCAAGAACTCAGAAAGGTAAAGGGAAAATTACTTTATCTCTTTCTAAACCTCATATCTCAATTTATAAATTTTCTAGTATAGGAATTTAAAAATTCAAATGACCCCACCAAGAGGTTGTTTTTTTTTTTAAGTAATACTAATGAAAATTCACCTCCATGATTCAGTTAGTATTGTATGACCAGTATTGTTTTATGAAAATGTAAAAAAACACAATGTGTTTTGTAAAATAAAATGTAGAATGTTACATTTTGTAAAAAATGTAAAAAAACAATTTTAAATTATACATTTTCATTTCAGAAAACACTCCATTATTCTATAAAAATAGCTACTTACAGAGTGAATACTGTGTAACAGGCACTGCGTGCTGTGAGGAACTGTTCCTCAAAACAACTCCATGAGGTACATTTTATTACCTCCATTTCACAAATGTGAAAAGTAAGGTGGGAAACTGGATATCACTTACCCACAGTTGCATAGTTGGTAGCAAAGCTGAAATTAGAACCCAGGCCACCTTGTCTGCAGAATGTAGTCTCTTTAACAATGCATCTTCCCTTCCCTGCCCACTCTCAATCATATCATTTTAAAATATAGTAAAAATATAGTAAAAATGATTTACACATAGGAGAATATGTTTTAAAGAGTAGAAAAACAGTACACCAATAACTAGACAAATAGACAAGAAAATTCATTGTTTTGACTAAGATTAGCCAATCAAATTACTTCTCTTATACAAGTTACAAGTTTGCTGGTGAATATTAAGCTTTCACGATATGTCTACTTATGGTATTTCTTCCTAATCTTCTTGACCTGTAGTCTTACCATAAACCAGGATATTCAATGAACCAGTATAATATGAACACTGAACTAACAATGTTTTCCTTTCCTATCTGTTGCTACCTCATTTTTCTTTCCCTCTATACAGGAGGGTGGGGTTATAGGGAGTGGGCATGGGAGAGACAAGGACATAAGCGTCAAGCATAAAATCTTAATGCTCCTCAGCAAACTTCAGTCCCAGAGCCAGAGGCTCTCTCATAGAAATTAGTTATATGTGTTAAATATTATAACAAGACATACCAGCTCATGAAAAACAATATTACAGGAGCTTATTTTATACCATTAAGAAATTTCACTTAGGCTGGTTCATTTATTCAAAAACCTATGGAGCCTCTTTAATGTAGCACTAATTTAGATAAGAAAAAAATACACCAAGGTTGGAGGAATGTTTGCGCTACTGGACGTTATATTCTAGCAGAGAGAACAAACAGTAAGTGAAGGCAATAAATCAAGTCTATGGTATGTTAGGAGATGATAGATAGTATGGAACCCAAGGAAAACAAAAGCAGGGGTGGGGGGAGGAAGGTGACAGAGCAGGCTGCTCAAGGTAGCCTCCTTAAGAAAGTGAGGTTTGAACCAAGACTCAACATGAGTAAGTTAGACATGTAGTTACCTGGAGGAAGCATGTTCCACCAGAATTACAGTTCCACCAGGGCTACAGTTCTCAGGCAGAAGCCTCCTGACCTATTTAGAGAACAGCAGGGAGGCCAGTGAGTCTGGTGTGGATGGAGCCAGAGAGAAAGCCTAAGAATGGTTACAGGGTAGGGACACTGGGGCAGGTCACCCTGAGCCTTTAGTGTGCACTGTGAAGATTGTATACTCTGAGTGAGATTCAGAACCCACTGAGGGTTTGGAGCCTTAGCAGGACATAACATGATTTAATTTGTAAAAGATCACTCTTTCGGCTGTGTTGACAGTAGACTGCATGGGGTTAGCATAAAAGCAAGGAGATCTGATAGCAATCTGTTGGTAATTTGGAGATGGTGGAGTTTATCAGAGTTAGCATTAGAGATGGTGAGATGCGGTGAAATTATTTTGTATTTTTAAGGTAGAACCCTCAGGACTTTACTGATATTTAAGATTTGCCCTTTATTATTTTTTTTTAATGTTTATTTATTTTTGAGAAAGAGAGAGACAGAGTGTGAGCAGGGGAGGGGCAGAGAGAGGGAGACACAATCTGAAGCAGGCTCCAGGGTCTGAGCTGTCAGCACAGAGTCCAACACAGGGCTCGAACCTACAGACTATGAGATCAATCGTGACCTGAGCTGAAGTCAGACGCTTAACCGACTGAGCCACCCAGGTGCTTCTAGATTTGCCCTTTAATGACATGGTGACAAATAACTCTCTCCTTGACCAAACTGTACCCAGGTCCTTCTGAGCTCTCTTCTTGACTAAGCCTTAATCCTGGCCTATAAAGAACTGAACAAACACTAACATAGTTTGACAGCTCCAGGTTGCATCCCTAGGATGACTGTAGCTCCCTTTAAAGTACTTACCTGAGAGAACTCAAGGCTGCCAAAAGAATTGACTGTTTGTTCCAGCCAACATCTGAAGATAGGGCCTACTCTCCTAGTCTCTGTGAGCATGGAGAAGTGCCAGTAGACAAACCCAGATGTGTTTCACATCCACTAAACCCTCTTCATGCTTTTTGTAAATTTTCATTTTCCTGACACTATAGAGCCCCCACTTACTCCTTTCCTATTCTCTCCCTCTCCCTTTTAAGTACCCTGTCACTTCTATACAAATCAAAGCTGAAATCCTTCCGCACTGGACCTTTTTCCCTATTATTGTTACTATAATTATTTCCCTGTTATTAGTAGTACAAATAGTATACTATGGTTTAAAATCATCCTTAACACTTTAACTAGAGTCCTGCTTTGTTTATCTTTGCCAATGGTAAACACCAAGGAAGAGGTGTTTGGGCTGGCCAAATAAAAATCAATATGGTGCATGTGAGACTTGGGATGTCTATGAAACTAAGTGATAGTGTCAGGTAGGCTGTTGATCTAAGAGGCTGGATGGAGTGAGCAGCTTAGCTAATGATGGTGCCTACCAACTACCCAGCATCTGTATCTTACTGAGCCATGCTATTCTCCACTTGTTACATATGCAGCAACTGTTGACAGGTAGGGAAGAACTTAGTGGGAAGTAGAAGGTATTCCTCCAAAACAGCCTTGAAATGAAAATTAATTGCTAATGCTGGTAATGAAATAAGAGGGCCCCAAGAAATTAATACTCCTTACATCATTTTCCTAAAAATTAATAATAGAAATAGTTTTATGACCTAGTGGATAAAAGATATAGCTTATGATATATGCAAAATGATTCTGGCAAATTTTAAATCCATGTAGCTTGAGAAACTACACACACACACACACACACACACACACACACACACACACAATGTCTCAGCTCATGCTGCCATAACAAAACACCATAGACTCGCTGGCCTAAACAACAGGAGTTTATTTCTCACAGTTCTGGAGACTGAAGGTCTAAAATCAAGGCGCAGGCAGGGGCAGTGTCTGATCAGAACTCTCTCCTTGCAGATGGCTGCCTTCTTGCTGTATCCACACATGGTCTTCCTCATTCTTGCTTTCTCTTCTGAGTATGTGGGTGGAAAAAGACAGAAGAAGTAAGTTCTCTGTTCTCTCTTCGTATAAGGGCATTAATCCCGTCATGAGGGTTATACCTTCCTAACCTCATTTAAACCTAATTACCTTCCAAGGATTCCCATCTCCAAATCACACGGGGGTGGAGGGGGTGATGGCTTCAACAAATAAATTTTAGGGGGACACAGTTTAGTCTATAGCACACCAAATCTGTAAGGTGAGGAAGAGGGGATACTTAGTCATAATGTCCATTGTTGTGTCATCACCTTAGATCTGCCCTAGTATTTGTTTATCTATTTTATGCTAAAATGTATTCATATAGATTTCATGCCATGGTTTTAATTGATA